>NC_134862.1:104450278-104455278 GCF_049852395.1 Peromyscus maniculatus bairdii | reverse complement strand
CTAACCCTAACCCTAACCCTAACCCTAACCCTAACCCTAACCCTAACCCTAACCCTAACCCTAACCCTAACCCTAACCCTAACCCTAACCCTAACCCTAACCCTAACCCTAACCCTAACCCTAACCCTAACCCTAACCCTAACCCTAACCCTAACCCTAACCCTAACCCTAACCCTAACCCTAACCCTAACCCTAACCCTAACCCTAACCCTAACCCTAACCCTAACCCTAACCCTAACCCTAACCCTAACCCTAACCCTAACCCTAACCCTAACCCTAACCCTAACCCTAACCCTAACCCTAACCCTAACCCTAACCCTAACCCTAACCCTAACCCTAACCCTAACCCTAACCCTAACCCTAACCCTAACCCTAACCCTAACCCTAACCCTAACCCTAACCCTAACCCTAACCCTAACCCTAACCCTAACCCTAACCCTAACCCTAACCCTAACCCTAACCCTAACCCTAACCCTAACCCTAACCCTAACCCTAACCCTAACCCTAACCCTAACCCTAACCCTAACCCTAACCCTAACCCTAACCCTAACCCTAACCCTAACCCTAACCCTAACCCTAACCCTAACCCTAACCCTAACCCTAACCCTAACCCTAACCCTAACCCTAACCCTAACCCTAACCCTAACCCTAACCCTAACCCTAACCCTAACCCTAACCCTAACCCTAACCCTAACCCTAACCCTAACCCTAACCCTAACCCTAACCCTAACCCTAACCCTAACCCTAACCCTAACCCTAACCCTAACCCTAACCCTAACCCTAACCCTAACCCTAACCCTAACCCTAACCCTAACCCTAACCCTAACCCTAACCCTAACCCTAACCCTAACCCTAACCCTAACCCTAACCCTAACCCTAACCCTAACCCTAACCCTAACCCTAACCCTAACCCTAACCCTAACCCTAACCCTAACCCTAACCCTAACCCTAACCCTAACCCTAACCCTAACCCTAACCCTAACCCTAACCCTAACCCTAACCCTAACCCTAACCCTAACCCTAACCCTAACCCTAACCCTAACCCTAACCCTAACCCTAACCCTAACCCTAACCCTAACCCTAACCCTAACCCTAACCCTAACCCTAACCCTAACCCTAACCCTAACCCTAACCCTAACCCTAACCCTAACCCTAACCCTAACCCTAACCCTAACCCTAACCCTAACCCTAACCCTAACCCTAACCCTAACCCTAACCCTAACCCTAACCCTAACCCTAACCCTAACCCTAACCCTAACCCTAACCCTAACCCTAACCCTAACCCTAACCCTAACCCTAACCCTAACCCTAACCCTAACCCTAACCCTAACCCTAACCCTAACCCTAACCCTAACCCTAACCCTAACCCTAACCCTAACCCTAACCCTAACCCTAACCCTAACCCTAACCCTAACCCTAACCCTAACCCTAACCCTAACCCTAACCCTAACCCTAACCCTAACCCTAACCCTAACCCTAACCCTAACCCTAACCCTAACCCTAACCCTAACCCTAACCCTAACCCTAACCCTAACCCTAACCCTAACCCTAACCCTAACCCTAACCCTAACCCTAACCCTAACCCTAACCCTAACCCTAACCCTAACCCTAACCCTAACCCTAACCCTAACCCTAACCCTAACCCTAACCCTAACCCTAACCCTAACCCTAACCCTAACCCTAACCCTAACCCTAACCCTAACCCTAACCCTAACCCTAACCCTAACCCTAACCCTAACCCTAACCCTAACCCTAACCCTAACCCTAACCCTAACCCTAACCCTAACCCTAACCCTAACCCTAACCCTAACCCTAACCCTAACCCTAACCCTAACCCTAACCCTAACCCTAACCCTAACCCTAACCCTAACCCTAACCCTAACCCTAACCCTAACCCTAACCCTAACCCTAACCCTAACCCTAACCCTAACCCTAACCCTAACCCTAACCCTAACCCTAACCCTAACCCTAACCCTAACCCTAACCCTAACCCTAACCCTAACCCTAACCCTAACCCTAACCCTAACCCTAACCCTAACCCTAACCCTAACCCTAACCCTAACCCTAACCCTAACCCTAACCCTAACCCTAACCCTAACCCTAACCCTAACCCTAACCCTAACCCTAACCCTAACCCTAACCCTAACCCTAACCCTAACCCTAACCCTAACCCTAACCCTAACCCTAACCCTAACCCTAACCCTAACCCTAACCCTAACCCTAACCCTAACCCTAACCCTAACCCTAACCCTAACCCTAACCCTAACCCTAACCCTAACCCTAACCCTAACCCTAACCCTAACCCTAACCCTAACCCTAACCCTAACCCTAACCCTAACCCTAACCCTAACCCTAACCCTAACCCTAACCCTAACCCTAACCCTAACCCTAACCCTAACCCTAACCCTAACCCTAACCCTAACCCTAACCCTAACCCTAACCCTAACCCTAACCCTAACCCTAACCCTAACCCTAACCCTAACCCTAACCCTAACCCTAACCCTAACCCTAACCCTAACCCTAACCCTAACCCTAACCCTAACCCTAACCCTAACCCTAACCCTAACCCTAACCCTAACCCTAACCCTAACCCTAACCCTAACCCTAACCCTAACCCTAACCCTAACCCTAACCCTAACCCTAACCCTAACCCTAACCCTAACCCTAACCCTAACCCTAACCCTAACCCTAACCCTAACCCTAACCCTAACCCTAACCCTAACCCTAACCCTAACCCTAACCCTAACCCTAACCCTAACCCTAACCCTAACCCTAACCCTAACCCTAACCCTAACCCTAACCCTAACCCTAACCCTAACCCTAACCCTAACCCTAACCCTAACCCTAACCCTAACCCTAACCCTAACCCTAACCCTAACCCTAACCCTAACCCTAACCCTAACCCTAACCCTAACCCTAACCCTAACCCTAACCCTAACCCTAACCCTAACCCTAACCCTAACCCTAACCCTAACCCTAACCCTAACCCTAACCCTAACCCTAACCCTAACCCTAACCCTAACCCTAACCCTAACCCTAACCCTAACCCTAACCCTAACCCTAACCCTAACCCTAACCCTAACCCTAACCCTAACCCTAACCCTAACCCTAACCCTAACCCTAACCCTAACCCTAACCCTAACCCTAACCCTAACCCTAACCCTAACCCTAACCCTAACCCTAACCCTAACCCTAACCCTAACCCTAACCCTAACCCTAACCCTAACCCTAACCCTAACCCTAACCCTAACCCTAACCCTAACCCTAACCCTAACCCTAACCCTAACCCTAACCCTAACCCTAACCCTAACCCTAACCCTAACCCTAACCCTAACCCTAACCCTAACCCTAACCCTAACCCTAACCCTAACCCTAACCCTAACCCTAACCCTAACCCTAACCCTAACCCTAACCCTAACCCTAACCCTAACCCTAACCCTAACCCTAACCCTAACCCTAACCCTAACCCTAACCCTAACCCTAACCCTAACCCTAACCCTAACCCTAACCCTAACCCTAACCCTAACCCTAACCCTAACCCTAACCCTAACCCTAACCCTAACCCTAACCCTAACCCTAACCCTAACCCTAACCCTAACCCTAACCCTAACCCTAACCCTAACCCTAACCCTAACCCTAACCCTAACCCTAACCCTAACCCTAACCCTAACCCTAACCCTAACCCTAACCCTAACCCTAACCCTAACCCTAACCCTAACCCTAACCCTAACCCTAACCCTAACCCTAACCCTAACCCTAACCCTAACCCTAACCCTAACCCTAACCCTAACCCTAACCCTAACCCTAACCCTAACCCTAACCCTAACCCTAACCCTAACCCTAACCCTAACCCTAACCCTAACCCTAACCCTAACCCTAACCCTAACCCTAACCCTAACCCTAACCCTAACCCTAACCCTAACCCTAACCCTAACCCTAACCCTAACCCTAACCCTAACCCTAACCCTAACCCTAACCCTAACCCTAACCCTAACCCTAACCCTAACCCTAACCCTAACCCTAACCCTAACCCTAACCCTAACCCTAACCCTAACCCTAACCCTAACCCTAACCCTAACCCTAACCCTAACCCTAACCCTAACCCTAACCCTAACCCTAACCCTAACCCTAACCCTAACCCTAACCCTAACCCTAACCCTAACCCTAACCCTAACCCTAACCCTAACCCTAACCCTAACCCTAACCCTAACCCTAACCCTAACCCTAACCCTAACCCTAACCCTAACCCTAACCCTAACCCTAACCCTAACCCTAACCCTAACCCTAACCCTAACCCTAACCCTAACCCTAACCCTAACCCTAACCCTAACCCTAACCCTAACCCTAACCCTAACCCTAACCCTAACCCTAACCCTAACCCTAACCCTAACCCTAACCCTAACCCTAACCCTAACCCTAACCCTAACCCTAACCCTAACCCTAACCCTAACCCTAACCCTAACCCTAACCCTAACCCTAACCCTAACCCTAACCCTAACCCTAACCCTAACCCTAACCCTAACCCTAACCCTAACCCTAACCCTAACCCTAACCCTAACCCTAACCCTAACCCTAACCCTAACCCTAACCCTAACCCTAACCCTAACCCTAACCCTAACCCTAACCCTAACCCTAACCCTAACCCTAACCCTAACCCTAACCCTAACCCTAACCCTAACCCTAACCCTAACCCTAACCCTAACCCTAACCCTAACCCTAACCCTAACCCTAACCCTAACCCTAACCCTAACCCTAACCCTAACCCTAACCCTAACCCTAACCCTAACCCTAACCCTAACCCTAACCCTAACCCTAACCCTAACCCTAACCCTAACCCTAACCCTAACCCTAACCCTAACCCTAACCCTAACCCTAACCCTAACCCTAACCCTAACCCTAACCCTAACCCTAACCCTAACCCTAACCCTAACCCTAACCCTAACCCTAACCCTAACCCTAACCCTAACCCTAACCCTAACCCTAACCCTAACCCTAACCCT
>NC_134862.1:103202778-103227778 GCF_049852395.1 Peromyscus maniculatus bairdii | reverse complement strand
CAGAATGTTCTCTACATCAAAGAGCGCCTTTCCACCTGCTTTTGACCAAGGTTGGCAGCTTCCAACACTCTTCTACAGGAGACAGACAGGCAACTTCTTCTTTCCTACTATTGAGACCATGCTCCAATATTTCAGTACAGAGTCATCAGATCAGTTCTGCATCAGGCAAGAGGCAAACAGTTCTCACCTCATCATGTTTTGCAAACGAGAACAAAAGGAATTTGACATCATTTCTTCATGCTGAAGACAGACTTGTGCATTTCTCAAACTTGGATCTCAGTTTTCTGCTTTGGCTCCCATTCCTCTTTCCTGCTGACAGCTGAACCCCGAAACTCATCTCTGTCTTTGGTTTCTGGCACAATGATTATCCTATTGATGCTGATGTGAGCAAATTGATGGATGAAGAACAAGAACTAGATATCACTGGGTTCCACCTATCTATACTTCAAAGACTCAAATTAGAAGTCACTTTTCTCTTTCCAGGTCATCAAGAGAATGAAGACATTCCATCCAGATTCCTAACTTGGGCCTAAGTACAATTCACTAGAGACATCACAGTGACTTCTCTTGTATCACCTTTGTGATAAAAATTAAACCATTTTATGGCAAATGAAGTCAGTATCTGAAAGTGCTGAAGGAGAAGCCCGAGGGAGGAAGAAAATCTGTTCCTCTGTAGGGCTGTGATGAATGTTGTAAATATTCTAAGCATTCTGTTTCCATAGTTCTGACTCAAAGACAGAGTAACTCAGTCTCTGTACTATTGCCCAGCCAGGCTCAGTCACCCTGAATGTAATTTATACACCAGGGGGCTGCCTGTGCCAAGAATTGGCATGGCTAGTTTATGTGCTCCACTCTCAAGAACCTCAATACATTTTTAATTAAAAAACAATTGATAAAGTTGGAACCATAAATCTCCTTTTACTGGAAGAAACTTTACCAAGACTTTCAGTTTGTAGACAGGTAAGGGATGTTCTTGGCTACTGAACTGTTATTAGTTTACTTGTTTCTTGTTGCATCATTTCTGTGTAATACATACTTGATTTATTTGGTTGGAAATCTAAAGAAGAGCTCTAAAGGTCAGTCAACATATTGTTGTCTCTAATGCCCTTTCTTTATTGAAATTCTGTATACCCTACTTGGTGACCTGGTTTAGAAGTTTCTCCTGAAGAATGGACTGAACATGTTTTTCCGTGACTTTGTTTAGCCAATGGAATGTGCATTAATGTGAGTGTTTCAGTTCTTAGCAACAATCTCAAGAAACAATTCTTTCTGAATGCCTGTATTCTGTTACAGAAAGAACATGCTCCTGGTAGTTGCTGAGTCAAGAGCACAAGAGACAGGTGAAGCAGACCTATGGTAAAACACAGCCCTGGAGCCAAGCCCAGTGGAGACCAGCAGAAACCAGCCTCCTAGTACTGACCTTACAGCTTGCAAACAAAAGGAAAATTCTTGAGGTTTAAAATGTTGAAACTCAGGGTAACCAATTTGTTATACAGCCATAGCTGCATCTTAGGGACTTCATCTCATATCCCAACAAGTGGCCTCTGCACTGGCATCTACTTTTTCCTGTATAAAATGGGAAAGGCAAGCTAGATGGTTAAAAGTGTTTTACAGAAGTTTCTCAAACTCTAGAACTCAGTGTACATAACCAATGGCATAGAAACCTACAACTTCTTTCATGGTGGATGATGCTGGCACAGATATGAGAAGCTCACCTGGGTTTTAAGTGATATAGGCCACTTGCCTGAAACCCCCAGGACCAGCTGGGGTGGGAGAGGTACCATGTGGGCTGGTTGTGTATTCTTTGAGTCAATATTCCAGGCTAGCTTCTGAACCACTGACCTCAGAGGCATGACCTCCAAAGTTTCTGAATATATTTCCAATGTGTGTAAAGAATAAAAAAGTCCTTATCACAAACTAATGAGTGAAATGGAAACTTCTATCACTGAACTTTTAATTTAATATAACCAGACCAATTTATTTCCACCTAACTGCAAACACCCATCCATGCATATTAACTTTTAGGATATTAGAATGACACATTTTGAGTGAAGTTCATCCATGCTGACTATATTTTCTGCCCCCTTTCAACCTGGGATTCTCTAAAATTTGGAAAGGTTGTGTAATTTTAAGGATAAGGGAAAGATGCATCCTCTCTTCTTGCTCCTCTCTACCTCTCTACTGGCATATGACAAGCTTAGTCCCTGGCTCTCATCCCAGAAACAGTTACCTCGGTGTCCTGAGGTTTCTAGGCATCTTTTAATCTCGCAGTTATTTTCAGTCCTCTTGCGGGAGCTCAGGAAATATCACATACTTCCTTCTGCTTCTCCTCTGGGAATATCTATATGGATTTCAGATCCAGCTAGACATCCCACTTCCCTTCTATCAATGTGACTCTACAATGCACCGACTGGTATGTCTCTCCCAACCCCTCTGGTCTCACCTGCACAGATAAGGCTGGCTCTTCTCTAATCTGAACCTACTGGCTTCTTCAGGATGTGCAACAATGGTAATCTGGGCAGAACTCTGAATCAACTCTCCTTTAAGATCAGGTCAGGTAGAAATAAACAAGACTTGATGTACAAATTAAAAGTACAATGAAGGAAATTTCCATTTTCCACATATCAATTTGTGACTTCCCCCTATCTCCCGGACACCCTCCTGTTGGCATTCCCATCTGCTTCTGCCACCATGCTCTCCATCTTACCCCTTCTCTGGGCTTGGATAGAAGTCCTTCTCTTGTTCCTCTGTCACTTGCTTGTGACTTTTGCGTCATGCCAAGATTCCTAAAAGCCATAACCTCTGATTCCAAAAATGGCCTGGATATAATTTAAAAAGATTTAAAAACTCACAATTCAAAACTTACTGTTATTTTTCTCTCTTTATATGAGTGTTATAATAATTTTACTCTCCCCTGGGGCAAAGGGAGCCCCTGATTCAATGAGAGAAGGAGGGCAAGATGAGGAGGTGAGGGGAATCTTGGGTATCATTTTCAAATACTAGTGTGGTGATAAAGGAATGCAGATGATAGGGGAAGGCAAAGAGGCTCCATTTCTGAGGCTTCTCACTCATTCATTCAATAAATATTAGTTAAATACTTATGGCATGTTGTCTGTGGAACTGCATAAATAGCAATAAACCAGGCGACAGGCTGCAGTTTTCATCAAACTCTTACATCCTGTCTGGGGGAGACTGAACACAAAAACAAATGTATCAGGTAATTACACAGAGCAATAACTAAGGAAAGCACTCAGCAATACACAGCACAGGAAAGAGGTGAGGTAGAGACCAGATCTGCTGGGTGGGGATGGTTTCTAAGAATTAAAATCTTATTGATGACAAGGAGCCAACAGAGCAAAAACCTCCTGGGGCAGAGTATTCCAGAAGATGTAGCCAGTGATGTAGCCTACTCCTGGCAAGAGATGGGGGCAAGGGAGAAATGAAATGTGTGGAGCATTGCATGTGAGAAGGGATTAAGGAGTTGCGAGAGGAGCTAGGGGCTTGCCAGTCTCTTTGCTAGTCACCTTGCCAGTTTGGATCTCAGCCCAAGAACAAGAGGAAGCCATTGTTGTTAGATGATATAAGGGAAGAGTATTGGACTCATAGCATCTTAGATTCATGACCTTGGACAAGTCAAGTAAGCAAGCTAAACTTCTGCTCCTGGTCTGTGAAATCTAGACAAACACATCTCTTAGAGTGAACTGTGATTTGGAACGAAGCGAAGCATTCAATTAAATTGTGTCCTGTCTGTAGTATGCAGACGCAGGAGTTGAGGCTGGCCAGTATTAGGTCCCATTGTTCACAGAGGCAACATCGCTGCTCTCTGTGCTGGTGGCTCACCAGTGTTCATACAATAAGAGGAGTGACATGACCTCCCAAAGTACACCAATATCAGCATCTATTTCTGTTCCTCCTTTTCCTCTATCCGAAGTCCTTTTGAGGGTGCCCAGTGAAAGTGGTCCTCTGAAGGCACGGGCAAAGATCGCCGGAAGTCTAGATATTTTCTCTGAAGTGAAGCTTCCCAGGTGTGGAGGGGGCTCTCTTCCTGCTCCATTGTTTCCTGAAAGCGTTTATCCTAGTGTAAGGCACATCCCTGGGAATCAAAGAACCTTTGTTGATTCAGAGACTGATTGATTCTGGGGGACTTGAGTACATTTGTAAATATCCTTTGAGGATGATGCATCCCACTGGAATAAAGCACCTCATGTTTTATTCAGTTCTTCCCCAATATGCAAATGTGCAGGTGCCCCGACGGCATATAGATAACATCATTACACACACTCACATTCGCACACCAAAGAAAGGGCTGCGCACACAGAACACACAATTAGGCGGAGATTGCCTTTGAGAAATCTATCGGGTTAATGTGAGGATGATTGGCTCTGTGGGCAGACGCTGACGTCCGCATCTGTGGAACAGCCTTCATTGCATCCCCAGGAAGCAACAGACGCTGTAGCTAGACAGCCTGGGGCTGCAGTGACAAGGAGGCAGGCCATTTTCCATCTTACTTAGTGACACACTTCTTAGCTGTGTGACCCTAAGCAAGTCAGGCAACTTCAGCTCTTAATCTGAACCAAAAACAAAAGCAAAACCACAGGGGTAACTGTTGATTGAGAATGAAGTGTTCAACAAAATCGTGAAATCATGTAAATGGTAGTAAGGCAAAACACCAGAGCCTCCGAGCTGCAGGCTGCCTTCATGGGGCCCCTGGCAAATTCCGATGGCCCAACCCTGCAGGGATAGAAAAAATATGTCAGTGTTTGTAAAGTGATGGAATCAGATCACTCAGTCCATTTCAAATCACTATAAAAAGCATATAATTAACTTTCAGTATTTTACATCCCCTCACTATTCAGCAAACAGCTGTTGCCAAAGTTCTGAGGGAGTCTCGATTTCCTTATCTTATACCTCCCTCTTCCCCAATAATTGTATGCCCCTGTCTCTGTCATCTAGGAATATGCTGCTACTTTTGAATACTGTTTGTGAAGATGTGAGGAGTCACTTTCATTTTTCCCTCACTCTTTCCCATTATTGCATATTCTTTGATTCTCATTATTTGTTCAAGTGTTTTAAAAATATCATGATCATGTGTAGATGTCATAGACACATGGATCAAAAAATTCTCTCTTTAAAAGAGTTTCATTTTGATGAAATGTATATTATTATATACATTTTCGTTTCCATATATATATTTAATAATATAAAATTTATTTTAAAATGTTACATAAGATTAAAAGTAGTGTTTATTATTAAATATCATCATCATGTTTTCAAATCAAGAAATACTGAAATAAAATGAATATTGAATACATTTAGCTGAGGTTAATTCGCTTTTGATTTTTAACTTTAATTACCATTTTGAAATATATAAGTAATATATTCAACAGTTTCACATTTGATGGTTAAAAAATATAGTTCAAAGTCTTCCCATTCTGGCCTCAGCTCCATTCAGCCTTAGTTCTCTGAGACTCTCAGTCTTCATTTCTATGGTATTTATATGGTTTCATCTTTATCCTTACATCCTTTATCTGTTTATAATTTATTCTGATCTAAAAGTTTAAGTATGGATCCAATTTAAATTTTTCCAGATGGTGACCCAATTTTCCAACAAAATTATTGAATAATCAGCTCCTCTAACTGATATGAAATGGAGAATTTATCAAAAGGTCACATGAGTATCTTGGCCTACTTCTAAGCTTCCTTCTGTTTCATTGACTGCCAGTTTATCCCAACATAGTAGCCAACATTTTACCATCAAAGATTTGTAATGTATTTTAGAACTTGGCAATGTCAGTGCTTCTTTCTCTGTTACATATTTTAATTCTCTCTCTCTCTCTCTCTCTCTCTCTCTCTCTCTCTCTCTCTCTCATTTTGCTTTTCCATATGAATTTCAGAATCAGTTTGGCTGCTTGAAGAAAACAAACCTCACTGAAATTTTACTAGCAGTATGTGAATATGGACATTCAGGTCAGGAAAAATTGGTCATCACCCGTGGGAGTTCACGTGGTATAAGTAAAGGTTTGCACAAGTTGTTTCATGCTATCTGTAGAACATCTATATATATGCGTGCGTGCACACACATGTGCACACATATGCTCACAGGTATGCACATACATCACACCCACTACATTCCTACTAAGTTTACCACTAGTTATTTCTCAGTTTTGAAACCAGTTGAAAAATGGCACCTTTGCTACTGTCAGCACTTGATCAGCTTCTTTATTTTTTATGAGAAAGTTCCATCCTTTCCATTTTACTGAGTATTTTTGTCTGTGGTGGTTTAGTTGAATTTAATTCTGGTCTGTAAATGCTTGGTAGAATTTTTATGTTTGATGGAGAAAAGAAGATTCTATTAATTTTCCTACTTCATTTATAGTTAACAGACCTGTTTGGTATTGTAAGTATATTGTCTAGTATATTTCCTACTTCACCCTTGTGTGTGTTGTGGGAGGTGATGTTGACACAGAGTTCTACCATGTAGCCTTAGCTGGCCTACATAGCCAAGCATGGCCTAGAGCTTACTGTGGTTTGCCTACCTCTGACTCTGAATGCTGGAATTATAGATATGAGCCTTCAAACCCAGATGTTTTCAGATTTATCTGCATAAAATGGAGCCCAACAACATCCTTTGATTTCTTACATGTCTTTGGTGTGGACTATGCATACCGTTAGCTAGAACTAACCCCTTAGGATCAATAGTTTGAGTTTGAGTTCTTTTTGGTTCATCTCTGAGCAGATGATAGACGAAAGTGTAAAATGCCTACAGTTCATCCTCTCTGGCCAGTGCTCCTAGAGTCTAGCTGTTTCTGTGTCCTCTCACACCTCTCTACATCTTCCTAGGACCAGGCTTTGGTATGATGCCTGCCTCAGAGTCTTGGTCTCACTGTTGTTCATTGAGATTTTGGCTTTTATTCCTGTTATAATGTTTTGGGTATAATTTCTGTGAAGAAAAAAAAGTTCTGATTGTTGTTTCCATCTTCAAACTGGTAGCACCTTTTCAGAACCTTCTCATAACTTTCTTTACATTAAACTCCTAAAAATTATTGATACTGCTTCAAATGAAGGCTGATGAGTAGGTATGCATAGTTAAAACTCTGGGTCTACACCTTGCTGCTCTCCATTTGGTGTCTAGCTCAACATTTGACACATGACCTTCAGTGTCCATTAGGTACTGAGATCCAATAATTGCTAAATCAGAGATGTACTTTGGCTGCAGCACTGGGGCCATGAATGTAGTGGGCAAATGTGGGTACAATGCTTGCTATCACATTCCATGTTTTTGCTGGGCTGTTTCATCATACACTCTGTCTACCTGACCTCCAAAGCTATTTGAAATTATGACCTCTGCAAATATTCAATTAACTATGTCTGATTATATTATCAAAACATTTAAAAAAAAAATGTTAGCACTCACATGAGGTCTAGAGATTAGCTAAATTGGAAGAGTTTGAGAGGTTATTTAACCCAACTGTACCCTCAGGGGAAGACTGTGGTTCATTAATTAAACAGAGGCTTCTGCAGAGAATCCTGGGATAAATCGTGTAAAGTCGTATCCAAGAATGTAGCATCTAGATGTAGTTTCTCATCTTTCTGGAAGTTGATCTTATCCCAGACAGCCAAGGACACAAGTGGAAAATCCTTGTCTTCCTACAAAGTGGTTCATGATCCCTTCTCACACAGTTTGCCTAGTGGCCTGAGCTATATTTGAGAATGTGGGAAGTTTCTCTGAAGGGGCTAGTCTTCTTTGAAAAAAAGTTGTAGAAGAAGCTTTTTTTGGAAGATGGTGAGGCTTCTTCAGGCCAAGGAGCACACACTGGTGATTAGAGGTAAATCTGTTGCTTGGATGGATGAAGAGAATAGGGGAGACCGGGAGAGAACTTTCTGACTTTACAGGTTCCATTAACATTTACTATGGACCATGTATGATTTGAAGTTGTTATAGCTTTTGATAAACTTTAAGAGTAGTAGTAAAAAATGATAATTTCAATATAATATTTAAGTTTTTAGGAGACAAAAAAATCCTAGAATCTTGTTTTCTGCCTAAAATAGACTCTATTCTTTTTTTCTTTTTTATCACAAAAAGACAAGCATTCAAACAGCTTCACACTTATTATGCTGCCTACCAAATATAGTGCCATGAAATTTGTAGAATCTGTGTGCTGACAGCTCTTTTTAGTAGCACGAATAACTCTGAATCCCTAGACTCATGCAAATCCATCCCCCACCTTGGATCTATAAGCAGGACTGTTGACTCAGGCAACACAGGCAACGTATTCTGATTCCAGGGGTAAAACTGTGGGTCCTTGGTAGGGTCTGATTAAATCCATTTTATTTTTTCCTTGCTAAGATCTACAGGACAAGGATTTTCCTCTTTATATATAGAAAACAGTAAAGTTTCACACCCAGACCCTGCAAGTATCAATCTGTTGGACATGAATTGTTCTCTCCTTTAGCAAGGAGATGCAGACTTTCTTTTTGGAAATGTCTCAATACAGCCGATAGGCAAACTGCTCAGCTATTTGCCCCTTCCTCCCAAAGAAACTTTATCAGATGAAGAAAAATGTAACCTCTCTTACAAGAATTCGGGGGGGGGGCCCCGCAGTTGAAATGGCTAGGAATAAATGTGTTAAAAGGTCAGAATGTGAACAGGACCCTGAACTCCCTATCACGATGAATCAAGTGCTGAAAAGAGAGATACTGCACTATGAGAGGGAGAGAGATACACCCACCAGAGGGGAATGGAGGAGAAAGCAGCAATGAACAGAGAATGCTACATGCAAAGTCGTATGTCAACACACACATTTTAATAATTGGAAAACTGAGACATTAAAAAGAATTCAAGTCATGTCCAGATCTCTGTGTAGTGAGTAGTGAGAACAGAGGTGCTCGAACTTCCAGCCTTTTGAGCTCTTGCTGCTCATTCCTGCCAGGCCTTCTGTCCCAGGGAAGAAGATCATGGGCACGCAGGTGCCCTCAAAATGCTCTTTTACTTTTTGTAATATTCTGCTTTTCCTGCTTTGGAAAGCCAGCTTGGTTTGGGGCAAGTTTGATTACAGCAGGAAAAAGTGCTGAATGCCCAATATGCAAATGAAATTAAAGGCCACCAAGGGATGGAGGAGCCCTACAAGAATGTTCTATTGACTGCTGCAAATTTACTCAAATAGCAACTATTTTTTTAAGGAAATACACAAATTGAGTTACAATTCCTTTTGTTCTTCCCTGTAGGAGTCACATGTCTTTGCCTCTAATTTCATATCATCATCAGAGGGGAGTGCTGGGCATTATTTATGGGTGGAATATCAAATGAAGGTGGTCATGCTAAGAAACTAGAATTCAATTAATCATGGAATGTGTAATATTGGCCATTTGCTCTCTAAGTGTTTCTTTGAGTGAATGCAAACAGGAGGTAGAATTTTTTGTTGGTATTAGTACAGAATATATGAAGTATTCTATGTGCTTTCTGTAGTAACTTCTAGAGTGCATCTATAGTCCCCTCCCCCAAGGAAATCTGAAACCGTGAGGTATGGTGAGAAGTATATGGTTTAGGGAGATGGTGTCTTTAAATTAGGTGGTTCCCAGCAGTTCTATTTGATAATCCTAACTCTTTTACTGAAAGACCCCAGCATACTTGCTTAGCCTAACGCCATTTTGAGCAAGGCCTGAAAAGTACGGGGAAAGTTCAGTTAGAGGACATGGGCATAGGAACAAACAGGGTATCTGCGGTCGGCCACCTGGCCCCAGAACAGGGAACTAAAGGTCAGAAAAACAACTTGGAGCCAAGTCAGCAGGCGTGTCGAGCTCGGGGGAAAAACCACGAACTGTCCTGAGTTTGAACCTGGCCTCATATGAATCGTCCAATCAGAACCCTGTAAACCATGCTTCTCGCTTCTGTACCCGCCCTTCTGCTGCCCGACCCTATAAAAACCCTCCACTCCAGCCCGCCGGCGCGCCAGTCTCTTGAGCCTCTTGAGTGACTGTGTCGCCCCGGGTACCCGTGTTCCTGAATAAAGCCTCTTGCTGTTTGCATCTGACTTGTGGTCTCGGTGTGATCTCTGGGCGAGGGTCTCTCCAGAGGGAAGACTACCTTCGGGGGTCTTTCATTACCAGGTGCTGAAGTTAGAATATAAAATGTTCCCCACAGCTCATGGGTTGAAACACTTGGGTCCAAGCCAGTGAGTTGGGAGCCTCTAGGAGGTTTAGGGCCTCAATGAAGGAAGTGAGTTGCTAGGAGATGTTCATATAGACTTATAGCCCCACCTTGCTCCCAGCCCTCTCTCTGCTTTTTGTTCCACCCAGATGTGAGCTGCTCCATGGCTGTGCCCTTCCCATGATGCATCTCTTTAAACCAAGAAAAATAAGTCCTTCCTCCATGAAGCTACTTTTTGCCAAGTACTTGGTCACTGAGATGAGAAAAGTAGTTGACACCACTGAACCAGACTATTTCTGTGATCTGGAGATTAGCACTGGGAAGGAGTGAAGTTGGCTCAGAGCTGTGGTGTGGGTCCAGGGGCCATATCCTTCTTGCTGACAGACACAGAGGCAGTTCAGGGCACCCTATGCAAAAGATAGGGAACTGTGAAAGACCTAACCAAGGGGTCTTTCAGAGCATATTCACTCTCAGGGTAAGCCAGGGATCCATTAATGATGTAAATGAATTAATTATTTCATAAGGAACAGCCATAGTTGCCTTTCCAAGGTCCTACTTAGTCATCTTTCTTAATATCCCATAATGGGAATTAAATTTCAAAAGGAATTTCAAAGGGAATGAGCTATATTCAAAACACAGACAGTGAGAGAATTGAGCAGATGCTGAGACTATTAAGCCTGCAGGCATGGGGCTAAAGGTGAAATTTTAATCTAATTAGGATCCTGTTAACTCCATAAGTGATTAGTATCTTGGATCCTTGGGTTCCCTACCCTCATCCTTCCTGGAAATGGGAGTTATGAACTTTAATCAAGAAATCAGGAAGTTCAGCATCAGTCATCCAGCCTTCCTATGATGACCATGGGCAAGACAATTGTTCCTTCAGGTCTCCAGATGAGACCTATTCATCCTTCTTTAGGGTCGAAGAAACTCACCCTGGTTCCTGGCTTAATCATAAGCACCCAGAACTGGTACAAGATGCTCCAGGTGTGCCTCTATGTTGACATTAGTAACACAGAGATAATACCACCCACCTCCCAGGTTTCTGGAGGAGGTTAAATGAGGCTTTCAGGACAATGGTTCTAAGCATGTATCGGTTGTTCAATTATATTTCTCTTGAGATACTAGAATATGTGACAGTGCATGTGGCAGCATGGGTAGAGGAGAGATGCCCCTCCCCCAGCAATGCCTGAGGCAATTGAGAGAGCTAACCCTGAGGTCATAAGATCAGGAGAGCTAGTCCTGCCCTTCATCTGCTGCAGTACTTGGGAGAGTGACCCCCACCTGGACAATACAGGAGAGCTGGCCCTGGTGGTATAGGTGTGGGAAATCTGACCCTGAGGATATAAAAGCAGAACTGGCTCCAACCCTTGTTCATCACTGCAAAGGATGAGTTCACCAAGGCAAAGCAGGAGAGCTCACCCTGGTGGTGAGGACAAGGGAAACCTGGTAGGCTGACCAACCCTGAAACTACCCAGGCCCAGAATCAGGGTTATGATTTGGCCCACCCCAATATCCACCCCGCCTGTGATATGCTGGAGCACATGAAGGGACCAGTCCTGCAGACCCAAAGCTGCAGGATTTCCACAACACATGGCAACAGCAAGATAACCAAGAGGAGTTCCAGTGAGGGCCCAGTATTGATAATATAGCATAAACCAGAGGCCTTGAACCAGACCAATGACTCTCTGCAATGAACACTTGCAAGTAAAGATATATGGACAAAATGGTTTACTGTGTGACTCATTGTGTCACCCTACACCTTCCATAATGAGATTTCCTTTTGCCTTCTTTTTTTTTCTCTTTTCTCTCAAATTTTATCTAGAAGGGGGTGCTGCAAGGGCAGAGGACAGATACACAGGGACTGGAAATAAATGGGATCAAGATGCATAGTATGAAAGAAACAAAGAGTAAATAAAAAGTAAAAAAAGTGACAGTGAACATTTTGGACATGAATCCATGTGACATGGATTATTGCTGAGTGCCCACAAGTGGGAACACAATAACCTTTAGCCATTTCTTCAGAAGATGAGCCCTGATTCAAATCCAAGCAGCCTGCCTCTTGGATGTGAGTACTAAGTTCCCAAGCTTTGCAGTCAACACTCAATGAGTAGGGAAACTTGGCACAGTGACTCAGGAATACTGTCTCCATCTACCTGTTGAAGAATCAGAACTTGAAAAATGTAGGCCAGCAGTGTAGTGGGTATTCGTTCTGCCAATAGCTTTGGAGTACCAGCCTTTTGGGTGTGGCCTCTTGGCTGACTACCTGACTTCTTATATTGGAGGAGGGCCCACACTGTTGTGCTCTTGGGGTTGTGAAGATCAGATCAGGAGGAGTGAAGCAGCCTGTGATTGGTCCCCAGCTTTCCAAGGAAAAACACCTTAATAAATTGATTATATATATATAATTGAGGTTCTTGTTACAGCGCAAAGACCCTGGGCCAAGGATATGCTTGCAGACATCACTTCTGTAGACATGAGGTGGCTGACAAAGATATTCCCCTCTATCACCAAATTATTCACTGATATCAGTCAGCAGAGGGGCTGGAGAGATGACTCAGTGGTTAAAAGTACTGGCTTCTCTTCCAGAGGACTCAGATTCTATTCCCAGCACCCACATGGCAGCTCAAAATCATCTGTAACTCCAGTTCCAGGGAATCCAATCCCCTCTTCTGGCCTCTGGAAGCACCAGGCAAGCATGTGGTGGACAGACATACTTACACTCATACACATAAATAATAAAAATACTATTTTAAAAAAGAGTGAGATAAATCCACAGCCACTGTCTGGGTCTGAAACCTCCTATTTTAAACCATAAGTTCTCCCAGCTGTGGGAAAATGCACTAAACCTTACTGCCGTTCTCAACTTGGTTAGAAGCACAAACGAGAAAACTGAATAGACTAACTGAAAGCTCCACCTCAGATTAGTGGCCTAATAAGCACCTTTGACAACCATTTAAACTTCTATGCACTCCTTGAGTCTTTGGAATAAGTAGGCATTTAGACTGATGGTCTTATGATTGACTCAAGTCATTTCTTGGACTGGCATCCATGCTGCCCATAACAGGAGTCATCTGCCAATCTCAAGATTCTCCTTTCTCCTTCATGTCAGCTCTTTTGTTCCAGCATGCCACTCCAGGCCATTGCACTCGTCATCCCGTCCCCTTCAAAGTATCCCTGCCTATCCTCAGCTTCCTGAGCCTCCCCAGCTTCAAATTTAATCACCCCCATACTTCTCACAGTAGTGTCTGCTCTTCCTTTATGTAACTCAAAGTATTTTTGTGTGAATATTTGATAGGTAGTTCTCCTGTCAGACAGTATCATGAGGCAAGGATCAAATCAATCATGTTTTATGTCATGTGGTGTTCAACAGTTGTGTGTTAACCAAATGAACATATGTTTATTTCTTTTTTTTTTTTTTTTTTTTTTAGTTTTTCGAGACAGGGTTTCTCTGTGTAGCTTTGCGCCTTTCCTGGGACTCACTTGGTAGTCCAGGCTGGCCTCGAACTCACAGAGATCCACCTGGCTCTGCCTCCCGAGTGCTGGGATTAAAGGCGTGCGCCACCACCGCCCGGCTAATATGTTTATTTCTTAATGCACAAACATCATGAAATTCATTCTCTTCTCTCTTCCTTTAGAAGACCAGGACTTGGTCTATACTGAAAATAGAGAAGAAAGTTCAGCATTCATGCAAGCATCCAGGAGTTTGACGTTAAGTCAAGGCATACTTTCCCAACTTAGCAATTTCCTGAGATACTTAAAAGTCCCACAGGCTCGTGTTTGAGGACTTGTCCTGTAATTTAAATCCTGCCCTTGCTGATGTCTTTGGAAACCCTCCAATCAGTTTTCAAAGGCCACTAACTCTTGCGTTGGAGCACTGCTTACGGTGGGAGCCCCTCTGATGCCATTATCACCTTCTGCAGAGTGCTGACCCAGAGCAGGAGTTCAGACATTCTCTTGTACTGATTGGACCATCGTGGAGCCAGGCTCCTTTGCAGATTTGTAGGAAGACATTTGCGGTTCGAAGCACCTTCGCTGGAATCATTAAGCAACAAATTTGCTTGGAAATTTCTTTCATTGTGTCTCAGTGGAGATGAAATACGGTCACTTGCTAGACAGAAAACAACAATAAAAGGAGAGCAAAATCTCCCTAAGTGCTCCCTAAAACAAAGAAATCTGATATGCAGACTGTGAACTGATACGATTATGAGGCTTCAGCTCCAAGCTGTAACAGATGGGCATCCTCGCTCTGTCTGTGCCGATAAGGTGAATGGTTTCCCCAAGGGACATGAGTGGAGAATTGCTGAGTTGACAGCATCCTGCCAAGCAGCTTGCTGCTGACAGGGTTCTAGGCAGAGAGTGGCATGTAGGACTGTCAGAGATATGAGGCTCTTCCTTTGTCATTCCAGGACACTGGGATGGAAACAGCTCATTCTGAATACTGACTAGAGTTTCTAAGAGGTGCCAGAAGGAAGATTGGGGATGCAGCCTAGTGGTAGAGTGCTTGTCTACTATGCACAAGCCCTGGGTTTGATCTTAAGCAGAGAGGGGGGTGGAGAGGGCAAGTGAAGAATGAGAATCCACTTATCCTTCTGCTTATTTATTTCATTATCATTTGGAGAAAACTTGGTGTGTGGAAGCCACTGTTCTGACTGCCAACATGAACCCACATAAATGGTTTCTGCCCTCACAAGGTTCCTAGCTTTGTGACAGAGGTGAGTGCTGAAAAGATAAGCTTCATGAGGTGTTATTGTGAGCATGAAAAACCTCAGAGTGCCAGGGGTCAAAGTAGATATTTGAAAAATTGGTAAGTGTTAAAAGGATGTAAGTCTAGAGAGAAAAGGGATGACTACAGCAGAGAACATACTATTAAGATGTCCTCATCTCCCCCACTCCTCACACATGCCCTCTACTGGATACCTGTTAAAGTCACAGCCACCTGCATGCAGTTCTCATGTTTTACTCTTGGCTTCTGTTCCACTGGATTCTCCTACTTCTTTTCTAGTGCTCCTGAAGATGCTTGAGGACTCATGTTGGACAGTCTGCATCTCATCTAAAGGTTGTACAGAAGCACCAAGGTTAGGAAGGCAGATTTGTTTATAGGGAGTTCAGTTTGAGGATGAGCTGGAAAAGGCAGACTGCTTACAGAGCTGACACAAGACAGATGGGATTGTCCAGAGGTGTTGAGAGCCTGCACCAGAGAACAGTGTTCAGGGAGAGCAGAGTCTGTGTGTAACACAAAGGAGGATGGATGTGACAGGATTGAGGAGATGAGCACAAGTGCAGAAGCTGGTTGGATGTGGAGACACTTGTGTTGTCTGATTGGTTTGTAAATGGTAGTACCAAACACCACCAAAGAGAGTAGAATCACACAGTCTGGTGGTTGGCTTAGGATTTAATGTTGGAGCTGCATATTTTTCACCAAATGGAAATGCTTGGGGGAAGTCATGAAAATGTCAGGCTATTATGTAATATAAAGATTTGGAACCCAAGAGCTGGGGGTCAGGACCTTTACCAGTCAAGATGAGGTAGGTTATGAAAAAATATCTCCATGGCTTAAAGATTATTAGCAAAAGCTAATAATCTCTTTCTGCACTCTCTCTCGGTCAGGTCTGCACCCAGCCTTGCCCTATGACTGTTACTTAGAGTTCCAAGCTGAGAGAGAAGCCCTCTGTTTCAAAAGTTTTTGACTATTGTGCTAGAGGGATAAAAGGAGTCAGTAGAATCTTGCTTCACAACTGTTTTCCCAGGAAGAGATGTGGGGCATTTCTGTAAAGATTAGTCAATAGCTGTACTGGGGTGTAGGAAGAAGGAAGCCCATTCCTTCTGTAGAGAGGAAAAATTGGAAGTGACTGGCTAAAAACAACAATGGGTCCCAGCTAAAAAGTAAAAAGATTAGTGCATTGAGGGAAGTAGGGTGTGGCAGTGGATTATGTTGAAAAGTGTAACTCCAATAAACTAGCTGATTCACTAAGCTAGACTGGGGTGAATAGACATCTTTTTTCATATCTCTCAAGGAAGTCACACAATATAAGCCCACGATCTAGGAGGTAGCCCTGGCCTCCAGGATGGTTTTCTTTGCATCTGAAGTGGGTATAGGAGGAAAGGGGAAGTAGATGGAGGGTAAGGGCAATAGAGGACTGTCAAAGACATTAAGAGAGAGGAAGAATAATGGTTATAAAAGAAGGAGAAGGAAGCCAAAAACTAAAAAATACAAAGGAGAGAACTTTCTAGGTCATATAGGTTTGAGTGCTTGTGGTTCTTAAGTGGCCCCTTTAGAAGGATAGACACTGAAAATTCCATTTTTCTTTGTTTATATTTATAAACCATAAAGTCAAGCTCAGATTTCTGTTAGAACAGTACTTTTAGAAAGCAGTGAGATCTTATCTTTCATTTTCTATAGATCAACCTTGCAGCTTTTTGAAGTATTTACAGTTTTAATACATAACCATAAATGCCCCTAAACGAGGAATATCATACCTTTCGATTACCGTTATTACTTTATTGCTCATCACAGCCGTAAATTAGCAACATCCTCCGACATTGCCAAGAGAGCCCTGAATTAGGTTACAGCATGAACACACAAGAACCCATTAAAGCTTTGCTGCTTCTTAAAAGTCTTTACAGTTTCTCTGCGTGCCCCATAAGTGTTTCAATTAGGGAACTACCTGCCTGCTCGGTAATAGCTCTCCCGTTTGGAGATAAGCTCGCATATCAAGAAAGAAAAGCAAGATTAAAGGGAAAAAATTGGAATGCAAAACATTAAAAATGAAATTGCTATGAAAGGGAAAGAGGGGATTTAAGTGATGCATATTAAAGCCATTTAAATTGCATAACTCTATTGGATGCAGGCTAAAGCAAGCACACATGTATCTCTCTCAGGCCGTAACTCAGCTGCTTGGGTTTGTGTTATATGTTGTACTCCAAGAGTGGTCTAGTAACACCTTTAGTGCTATGAATGAAGTTCTTGGTTGTAGCTGGAGTTTTTTCCAGTCCTGCCTGGCCCACAGTCAGGACAAATGTCTGTCACCTGCCAGTCCCGCAGCCGCTCAGACCCAACTGAGTAAACACCCAGGGACTTATATTGCTTACAAACTGTATGGCTGTGGCAGGCTTCTTGCTATCTAGTTCTTCTATCCTAAATTAACCCATTTTTATTAATCTATACTTTGCCACGTGGCTCATGGCTTACCGGTACTTTACATCTTGCTCCTCATCGTGGCGACTGGCTGCATCTCCTTGACTCCACCTTCCTCTTCCCCCAATTCTCTTCTCTGATAGTCCTGCCTATACTTTCTGCCTGGCTACTGGACAATCAGTGTTTTATTTATCAATCAATCAAAGCAACATATATTCACAACATACAGAACATCCTACAGCACTTGGTCACATGACCAATTACTAATTTTAATTTTGCTTATTTATGAGGTTCTGTTTAATTTTTTTTAATAATTTTAAAATATATTAAAAATAATATTCTAATCATTTACTTACTGTTTCAACTCCTTTGAACCTAATCCTTTTTTAACATTTATCTTTTTATTTTCAGGGGACATGTGCCACAGTAAATGTGTAGAGATCAGAGGTCAACTTTCTTAAGTCAGTTTTTTTCCTTCAATCATGTAGATCTCAGGTCATTGGTCTTGTGAGCAAGCACTGTCTGAACCATCTTATCACATCTCTTTTAATTTTTTAAAATCTATTTCACTAATACATGGTTGTGCACATGTATGAGATGCCAGATACTATTTTACGACAAGCCTAAATATAGAGTAGCCAAATCAGGATAATCGATATTTCTCTCCCCTCATCATTCTTTGGTATTTGAAGTCCTGAAACTCTGTTCTTTTAGTTTCAAGAACATATAATAATAATATGCCATAAAACACTAAATTTATTACTTCTATCTGGCCATGTTTGGGTACCTACTATCTGACTTTCTCCTGTTTCCACTCTTCATAACCCTTCCCCATCTCTGTAGTCATCTCTAAGTTCAATCCACTTTTTTAATTTTATAATTTAATTTAATTTTACATATCAGCCACGGATTCCCCTGTCCTCCCTCCTCCCAACTCCCTCCCCCTACCCACCCCCTCATTTCCATCTCCTCCAGGGCAAGGACTCCCCTGGGGATTCAGCTCAGCCTGGTAGATTCAGTCAAGGCAGGTCCAGTCCCCTCCTCCCTTCACCCAGTCTGAGCAAAGTGTCCTTGCATAGGCCCCAGAATCCAAACATCCAGCTCATGCACTAAGGAAAGGTCCCGTTCCCACTGCCTGGGGGCCTCCCAAACAGTTCAAGCTAATCAACTGTCTCACTTATCCAGAGGGCCTAATCCAGTTGGGGGCTCCTTAGCTATTGGTTCATAGTTCATGTGTTTCCACTAGTTTGGCTATTTGTCCCTGTGCTTTTTTCCAATCATGGTCTCAACAATTCTCGCTCATACAATCCCTCCTCTTTCTCGCCCACTGGACTCTTGGAGCTCCACCTGGGGCCTGGCCGTAGATCTCTGCATCTGCTTCCATCAGTCATTGGATGAGAGTTCTACCACGGCAGTTAGGGTGTTTGGCTGTCCGATCACCAGAAGCATCCAAGAATGAGAGAGACTGTGCAGTAGTTCCCTTTTTATATACAACTTATTTCACTCTATGTAATGTCCTCTGTAAATAACAGGACACCATACTTTTGTAGATGAATAATATTCCACACTGTATTTATGGTTTTCCTTATTTGTTCATCTGTAGGCATCAGGTTGGTTCCATATTTTAGTTGTTGTAACTAGTTTACTGATTAATACAGGCATGCACATGCCTCTGTGATGCTGATGTCTTTTTCTCCACACAGATACCCATCAGTAGGACTGTTGATTGTGCTGTAGCTATAGTCTCAGTACTTTGAGGAATATCCACCCAAGTCTACATACTCATTGTTCTAAATGAATTCCCATGGACGTTCCCTGTGTTGATATTTGGGTTTTTTGTTTTGTTATTGTTGACAAATGTTCTGATAGCTTGTGTTTGGGATTCTCTGTTGGTGATAATGCTCAGTATTGTTTCATGAATGTTTTGGCCATTTGAATTTCTTCTTGAAGCCTCTATTCAGATAGATAGAAAGATAAGATAGATGATAGATAGATAGATAGATAGATAGATAGATAGATAGATAGATAGATAGATAGATGATAGATAGAAAATTTCTAATAGTATTTATTGTTTGTTTCTGTGACTACTAGTTTTTTGAGGCAGAAATCCTCCTGCCTTGGCTTCTGCAGTGCTAGAGTTTAGAAATTATAGTTTTGAGCTCCTTCTGTGTTCTTGATATTAACTCCTGGTCAGATGAATGGGTTGCCACTTCTCTCCATTCTGCAAGCTCTCCATTTTCTTCTCTTTGTCTATTGTTTTCTGTGTTGTGCAGAAGTTTATTGGTTCACTCTAATCCAGTTTCTCTATTTTTCTTTTGTTGTTTCTCAGCCCACCCCTTTTGTCCTTGAAAGATTTATTTTATTTTTATTTATGTGTCGTGTGGGTATCTATGTGGGTGTATGCCACATGTATGCAGATGCCTGGAGAGGCAAGAGGAGGATGCCAGGTCCCCTAGAACTGGAGTTACAGGTGACTGTGAATCTCCCAGTGTGAGTGCTAGAAACTAAAGTCCTCTGTAAGAACAAGTGTTCTTGACTACTGAGCCATCTCTCCAGCTCCCACCCTACCTCTTTAAGTTCCTTACTCTCAGAATTACTGCCTATGTCCATGTCTTAAAGTATTTTCCATATTTTTAAAAATTATTTGTTTCTGAGTTTTGAATCTTATATCTAGGTATTCAGTCTAGTTTGACTGAAGTGCATGGTGTTATTTCTGACTCTGTGTTGTGTTCCTTTGGTCTATGAATTTTTATGCCATGTTATTTTGATTTGCCAAATAATTTAAAAAATATACAACTAACAAGAAAGTGAAGATAATAATGATGATGGTGAGATAGTATTAGATGCAAATAGCACGTGAAATGTATCTCTAAGATTGGAAAGCAGGCAAGTGGCAGTAGGAGAAATGTATCTGACACCAGCAGAGTTATGTCTCCACGTAGCTGTACCAGTAATCTCTGAATTATTGTCCATTTCAGTTCTAGAATTTCTACAGCAACACTGATTGAATAAATTAATACTGCATTTTCACTGGTCAGAAGGGTCAGCATGTTTAAGAATTCAGTTCCCCCCAGGTACATTTCTAGGGTCAATGCAATCTTAATCAAAATTGGTAGCGTGCATTTTTCCTCTAGAAATTAAAACAATAAGGTAGTGTCTAAATTATATGGAAATGTAATAATTCCAAATTAGCAGAGTAATTTTTAAAAGGACCAAAATAGCTTTTAAAATAATTTAGAAGAACTTAATTTTAATGTTAATGAAAGCGAGAACAATTGGGTTTGGCTTGGCACAACATTCATCGATGGAATAAGCAATCAAGTAAACAGACACATGCATATTTGGTCAACTAGTTTTCAACAAAGCTGCCAAAGCAATGGAAAAAAAAAGATAATCCCTTTAAAACATGGTGCTTGAATGATTGGACAGCTAGACACAAATGAACTTCAACAGTGTCTACTACAATATGCAATAAGGGATCTAAAATGTCTGACTAATTGAGTATGAAAACTCAAAATATCTATCTCCTAGAAGAAGTAACAAGAAAGAATTCAAGATCTTCATGATCCTGTGTTCAGCATATGTTTCATATATAAAACTAAAATACGAATTTTTAAGCAAAATTTTAGTAAATTGGAATTCATCAAAATTTTGAATATTCTTGAAATTATTTTTACTAAAATTAAAAGGCAAAGGTCAATCCTGGAAGAATATTTCTAATACATGTTTCTGAAACAAGAGTAACATCTAGAACTTTCTTAGTTAGGGTTTTTATTGCTGTGAGGAAACATCATGACCACAGCAACTCTTCTAATTATAATTATAAACATTTAATTGAGGTGGTGGCTTACAGTTTCAGAGGTTCAGTCCATTATCATCATGATTGGGAGCATGACAGCATGCAGGCAGACATGGTGTTTGAGGAGTAGCTGAGAGTACTAGATCTTGCAGACAACAGGAAGTCGACTGGGACACTGGGCAGTGTCCTGAGAAATGAAACCTCAAAACCTGCCCCTAGAGTGACACACTTCCTCCAACAAGGCCATCCACTCCAACAAAGCCACACCTCCTAATAGTGCTACTCCGTGTGAGATAATGGGGGCCAATTACATTCAAACTATCACAAGGACATGATATGAACTCGTAACAATTCAAAGATTAGGAGACATCAAGCAACGGAAAATCACTCAGAAGGTTTGAACAGATCCTCCTGATGCAGGTCAGTAAATGGCAGAGATACCCAGCATAACCTGCCCTTAGGGGACATGACCTTGAGAATAAGATATCTGTACACTATGCTTCTAATGCCTAGATTGAAAAGGTGAATTATATCACTTTTTCTGTGTACTGGGAGGAAGCAGAACACTCCTTACATGTAATGGGATGTTGAACAATTCTGTCACCTGAAAAAACAGTTTTATAGTCTCACCAATGGTTAAACATTTCATATGAGACTATAGCTATGTAACTGCTTATGGAAATAATTTATTAAAAGTTACAAACTCATAAAGCTCAGTAGTTCTGTTTTTTTATATGAACCCAAGATGAATTAAAATAAACAGCAAACAAAATCTTGCTAGTGGCTCTATCCATAAGAGTCCAAACTGAGAACAACCTAACATGTTTTATCTGCATACACCCACAGAATGGAATATGACAGAACAAGAAGGATGAATAGGAACAAAAACTAGCAATAAGATAATAACCACTGTTTTTGAAAGATTGAGTGAAACTATATAGGTTACATGATTCATTTAGAGCTCTAGAAAAACAAATGAGAAAGTCAAGATATTCAAAAGCTCATATGCTAGATAGATTAAAAATTGATAAGTTTTTTGTAAGTTTTATGGAGAATAACTCACAAATTGCCAATATCAGTGTCTTAGTTAGGATTTCTACTGCTGTGAAGAGACACCATGACCATAATACAACTTATAATAAGACCACAACTCTTACAAAGGAAAAACGTTTCATTGGGTTGGCTTACATTTTCAGAGGTTTAGTCCATTATCATCACAGTGCAATAGGGTGGCATGCAGGCAGAAGTGGTAGTGGAGAAGTAGCTGAGGGTCCTACATCTTGACTTGCAGGTAACAGGAAATGAACTGAGTCACCAGGCATGGCTTGAGTATATATGAAACCTCCTCCACAGTGACACACTTCCTCCAATAAGGCCATACCTACTCCCACAAAGCCACACCTCCTAATAGTGCCACTCCCTTTGGGGGCCACTTTTTTCAAACCATCAGAATCAGAAAATGCCTTGCAAAGTTTATAAAAATAATAAAATAATTAAATATTTGAAAATTTTATGTTAATGATTCAGTAACAAATAAAATGTACAACTCACATAAGTATAAAAGTGGAAAAAATGAATAATTTAAGGAATTTAAAATAGTTAAGTTTGTAATAAAAATATTCACAAGAAGTAAGTAAGTACATTTAAAGAAAGGACTTACAAAAAATCCTAACCAAGAAGAGGGACAGAAACAGATTGCACATAAACATAAGTCTAAATTTTGACAAAGATATTCTAAAGAAAGGAACTTAGATTTCCATGTGGCTCATGAGCATAAGAAGAAAATTCTCAGTAAAATATTAGTAAATATTATCAATAAATAAATAAAATTTGAATTACTGGCTAAGCAGGGTTTATCAGTTAACATAATAAGAAACTCAATCATTGCAATTGACCATATTAACAAATGAGACAAGAAAATGTGTCTCTGAGTAGACACAGAAAGAAAACATTTGGTCCAGTTCAATATTCACTTGTGATAACAACTTAAAACAAACTAGGGATAGGAAAGAACTTTCTCAATCCATTTAAACACATCTGGGAGATACATGCATCTAATGTCATTCTTAATAGTAAAGCATTAAACCTCTTCCTACAATCACAGAACACAGGAGAATATATCATTTGCAATAGCTCAAGAAAATCACGGAGTAAGGAAAGAAATCAAACAATCTTCACAGAAATATATAAATAAATATTCACTGTAGACTTGCAGCAGTGCTGAGGAATTTAAAAACAAATAAATTGAGAGATACACCATATTTGAGAGACTCAATTTGTTGTCCATTCTCCCCATGTTTATCTGCAGATTTAACACAATCTGAATAAAAAACAGCAGGCTATTTTGAGGAAATTGACAAACTGTTTCCATAATTTATATGAAAAGTTAAAGTTACTTGGAAAAGTTCAAAACAATCACAAACAATAAGACAAAAGCTGTGGGACTCAACTACCTGAGTTCCAGTAAACATGGTGAGTTGGGGTTGAGGGTAGGGACAGAAAGGCAGAAATTGATGGATAGGGCAATTTCAGATGGCCCACATAAACCCACACAGATAGTCAGTCAGTTTGATATCACCCCATAAATTCAGTGGAAGAAGCAAGGACATAAACTAGAAAGTCAGACTTAGGTTTATTGTTTGTTTGTTGTCATTTATGGACCACAGTTATGCTTATTAATTTTTTCACAGTAACAATATGTCTGTTACATACTTCAACCTTTGCTCCCACAGACCATACCCCTATAGCAACACACTTAAAACCTATGGAAGCTTCCTGTGCAGGCACAGCATAGGAAAGGAACAAAGAAAATGATTCTTCTGTCTATAAAGCAGAAAAGGCAGGTCTGCCCCAGACCAGCAAGGAGAAAACACAACCCTGCTGAGTGCCATTAAGACTGAGAGGGAAGAGGGGACCCACATGCCTGCCCAGCACAGCCTGCCCCAGATGGCAAGGAGAAAACAGGGCCCGTCCAGCACCACAAGACACTATTATGGTGAGCAAATATATGGTGGGGTATGGGAGAGAGAGAGAGAGAGAGAGAGAGAGAGAGGAGAGAGAGAGAATGGTTCATGTGTTGTGGAGAGAGGCAGATTTGAAAAGGTGAAAGTGGTGAGTGGACTGAGGAAGAGTGGCTTGTTTGCTACCAGGTGCCATGGTGATGTCTGGGCCTGGACTGATGCCAAGGCCGATATCTGGATTCGTGGCCCTGCTGCTGCCACAGTCTGTGTTGATGTCCATGGCTCCCGTTACCACCAAAGGTCAAGAGGATATGGCTGCACAGAGTTGTCCTGCTCCTCATTGGATATAACACTAGCAAGAACTGGCCCAGCCCCTCAATAGGTGCAACACTCAGGAGACTAGGTTCTATAACTCTCACTGGGCCAGCACAAAAGAGCTGACCCTGTTGACAGAAGCATAGGCAAGCTGGCCCTGAAGGTGTGAGAGTGGAAGTGGTCCCACATTCTTCATCTGCTATGTGGTGTGGATGAAGGAAAGATGCCCTCCTTGCATCATACCTTGCCACCTGCGGCAAGCTGGAGAGCTGACCCAGGCCCTCACCAGCTGCAACACTTGGGACAGCCAACCCTGCACCTCACCTGGGCAGCACAGTGGAACTGACCCTGTCAACAGGGGCATGGATAAGTTGGCCCTGAGAACATGAGCATGGGAGATCTGGTCCCACCCCTCATCTGTCATAAGGTAGCATGGGTGAGGGAGATATGTCCACCCCTCCCCCTCCTTACTTATGGCAGGTGAGAGAGCTGGCCCTGTGGTCATGAGAGCAGGGGAGCTGTCTCTGCTCCTCACCAGCTGCAGCACTCGGGAGAGTGACCCCTGTACTGGCCTGGGCAACAGAGAAGAGCTGGCCCTGTTGGCATAGGTGTAGATGAGCCAGCCCCACCCCTTGTTCCTTGCT
>NC_134862.1:103130278-103197778 GCF_049852395.1 Peromyscus maniculatus bairdii | reverse complement strand
TTCACTGAGTATCAGCTGGGGTGTCTCAAAGGTGGGCACAGGGTTTCCTCTAACTCACTGGAGCATCTGACAGGGGATGCTAGTGCTGTGGAGGGCAGTGCTTACATATTCTCACTCCACAGAGCCTGGGCTTTCTTAGGACATAATACCTGCATTCCTAGAGTGGCTGTGCAAGAGGAAAGCAGGTAGAAGCTGTGTCAACATTTCCAACACAGCCAAGGAATCACACTTGTTTCCTTCAGTCTGTGGCAGTTTCTTCACTTTTGCTTGTCTTCTATCACCTAGGCATGTATTTTATTTTTAAAATAAGGAACCACAAATTTGCTTCCTTAAATGTACAATTAAATGTTGTTAGTATGTTCAAACTTTTGGACAATGTTTTCATTATTATTATTAGTAGTAGTAGTTTGGTTTGTTGAGATAGGGTTTCTCTGTGTAGTTTTGGTGTCTGTCCTGGATCTCACTCTGTAGACCAGGCTGGCCTCAAACTCACAGAGATCCGCCTGCCTCTGCCTCCCGAGTGCTGGGATTAAAGGCATGCACCACCACCACCTGGCTCACAATTATTTTTAAGACATTTTCATTAATACAAACTGAAACCCCAAATTCCTTGCACTAATTATTCATTTTCTTCCTTAAAATCTTCCAGTCCTCAAATACTCCTTTTTGTCTCTGAAGTTTCATCTTATGGATTTTTTATAAAAATAAAATTATATAACAAGTCCTCTGTGAGTGTATGTGTTTGAGGTGTCTTCCACTTGGTTTATTTCTTCATAATTTACCTAGATTATAAAATGCATTGACACTGCATCCTTTTCAATGCCAAAATTATTTCTTTGCATTGTATTATGGGTTGAATATTAAATGTGTTCTATGGGCTCATGTGTTGAATACTTATGTATTTGGACTTTTTCTGTCCCACCAACCAGCTCCCAAATAACCATGGGGACACTTCTTATTAATTAAAAAAGCTCGGTCATAGCTTGGGCTTATTACTAACTAGCTCTTACAACTTAAATTAACACATATCTTTTAGTCTACATTCTTTTATGTGGCTCAGTTACCTTTACTTTATTCTCCCCATACTGCTACCTCACCATCTGGCTGTCAATTCCCCACATCTCTGCCCTTCTTCCCAGCATCCTGTGTTCCTGAAAATCCTGCCTAGCTATTGGCCATTCAGCTTTTTATTAAACCAATCAGAATGACACATCTTCACAGTGTACAAAAAGATTATTCCACAACAGGTTTGGCTCCAGCTGGTAGTTCTAACTGGGGGATGCTGTGGAACTTTTAGGAGGGATGCCTACCTGGAGGAAAGAAGTGACTGGGGCATGCCTTTATTGACATGGCTATTCCCCAAGGCATTGTTCTCTCTCTTCTTCTTGTTTACCATGAGAAGGGCTAATCTGCCTCATAATATGTTCTACATCATATTCTCCACCTTGATGATCATCCTCCATGGAGGTGCACAGTGGTGATGACAGCTCACCAACCTGAAACTCTGAGCCCAAATAAGTTCTTCCTCAAGCTGTTTCCCTTCACCATTTATCACAGAGATGAGAAGTCTGATGGAGACATCAAATCTTTCAAGTACATTTTTCACTCACCAGTGAATAGACACCTGGAAAATTTTAACTTTTGGTCATTATCAGTAATGCTATTGTAACTATTTGTGTTGAAAATTTTTAAGTGGAAATGTGTTTTTATTTATATGCTGTATCAGTAACTTTTGTCACTTTAATAAATACTATGACCAAGGTAACTAATAGAAGGGAGAATGTGTTTGAGATGTGGTTCCAGAGAGAATGCATAGTGGCAGGGAAGGCATGGGAGCAGGCAGCCTGAGCAGGAGTTGAGCAATCACATCTTCATGTATAGCACACACACACACACACACACACACACACACACACACACACACACACACACACGGGGTGGGGGGATAGGAAATAGAAAAAGGCTATATGAACTCTCAAAGCCTGCCCTCAGTTATGTATTTCTTCTAGCAAGGTCCCACCTCCTAAAGGTTCCATAACTTCCCCAGACAGCACCATCAAGCGTGTCCCAAGCATTCAAATACCTGAGCCTATGGGGAGAATTTCTCATTCACATCATCACATATACCCTAGAGTAGGGATGTGCATGATTATGATTACATGTGTATATGGACACTAGAGTCAATGTCAGATGTCTTCTACTACTCTCCATCCTATTTTCTGAGATAGTGTCCCTCACTAAACCTGGAGATCATGGATTCACCCATGCTGGCCAGTGAACTCTGAAGATATTCTTGGCTCTGAGTCCCCACCTGTGCCTGACTCTTAGGTGTATTCTAGGGGGTCTAACTCTGGTGCTCATGCTTGTGTGGCTGAATTTACCCACTAAGCCATCTCTCCAGCTCTAGAGACCATTTCCTGCTTCCTCTACCTTTGACAGTTAGCACTTTCCTCTTGCATTTTACTATAAATAGTTGGAACTGAAAAAACACTGGTCTTTATCACTCTGTTTGGAGATTTCCTGAGTTCCACTATTCAGTTGACTAGGTAAATTTCCTATTTCCTGTGTCAATGCAGATGGCAGTTCTGCTGAATTTCCTGTCACTTCATCTCAAGGTCTGCTTTTCTAAAGCCCCAACACCATTTCCCTCATTGCTTAAAGCCCTCACAGACAGCCTCTTCAGGGCTAGCAAGTCCCAACTTAAGGTTTCTTAGGTTCAACCACTTGTTGTCTATTCTGATCCTATGTAAGGTACTTTGTAAACTACCATGAAAGATACTTTCACCCATGTAGATTTTTGCAATGAAAGCTTTCCACTTTAGATACCCAAATTCTAGTTACTATGGATACATAACAAGCCACTCTGAATTTCTTGTGGTTAGAAAGTTACTATCCTTGTTCCACTCATGGATCTGCTAATTACACAAGTCTCAGCAGAGACAACTTATCCTCATAACATAGAATTCATGGGTGCTCTGAGAATTAGAGCTAGAGTCACTGAGGTCTTATGTGCTTGGGCTGATGTTGTCTCTCAGGTGAAGGCTCCACATCTTTCTCAACCAGAACACACCCAGGCACCTCTGCACATGGTCTAGTCATCCCACAATGTGGCAAAACTAGGTTTGAAGGATGACAGCATGAGAAAGGAAGAACTAGACTTGGAGAGATAATGTGGGCTGTTCTAGAATATCTTCAGAGGTCATCAGTGTCAGCCCTACTATATTCTCTATGTTGACATGGTCACAAGCCTGCCTACTGTAAGAAGAAGGGAATCTTGTTGATTCCCTGATGGAGGCTGGAAGTCACTGGATGACCAAAGTGCATGGATATGTTGCATTATATGTTTGGTATAACTTGCCACAGGAATCAGGAAGCTTTCCTTATAGAAATGATACATTGATGGTGTCCCTCAAAAATAGAGAGCATTGCCTTTGATAAGCACCATAAATGTATGTTCACTACAAATATTTCACATAACATACAGACCACAGGCTGACCCACATGACACTTTTCAATGTTCTATTTAGATTAGGTTGAAATCATCTTTCTTGGATTTTAAGGGTGTTTATAGGATTTGTGTCTGGTTTCTGTTTCTATATCATTTCTGTGGACCTTCTTTAAAGAAGTAAGAAAGTGGACAGAGGCAAATCTTTGAAGCTGTCTGCTGTGGATATCATTCTATATAAATAAAACACTGATGGCCAGTGACCAGGCAAGAAATAGGTTGCCAGGCAGGAAGTAGGTGGGACAAGGAGAGAGGAGAATTCTGGGAAGCGGAAGGCTGAGGGGAGACACTGCAGCCACCGCCAGGACAAGCAGCATGTGAAGACTCTGGTAAGCCACCAGCCACGTGGCAAGGTATAGATTTATAGAAATGGGTTAATTTAAGATATAAGAACAGTTAGCAAGAAGCCTGCCATGGCCATATAGTTTATAAGTGATATAAGCGTCTGAGTGATTATTTTATAAGTGGATTGTGGGACTGCGGGGCTTGGGGAACCTGGAGAGAAGCCCTCCAACAACAGCTGTCAGAGATACTTGAGGCTTGGCATATAAAAAGAGATTGTTCAAGGCACTGCAATTTTTTTCCACAGAAATGGGCCTTTTAACACCTATTCTTGCTTGTGTAGGAGATTGTATTAGTTAGACCTTTTGTTAGTCTGACAAAATACATGACAGAAAGAACTTAAAAAGAAGAAGGATTTATTTTTAAGCTCACTGTTTCAGGGGTGTCAGTGCACTTGAGCAAAACATTATGGTGACAAGATCAGGTAGTAGAGCATGTACTTCATTCAATCAGGGCAGGCAGGAAGCAGACAGTGACAGAGATGGGCTCAGGAAAGACATGCTTCAGTGATGACCTTCTTCCATCAAAGCCTGACTTCCTAAAGGTTCATCTACCTCCCAAAAAGTGCCACCAAATGGAGACCAAGCATCCAACTTATGAGGCTGTATGGGGATAGTTTATATTCAAACCATAACAGCTTTAAATTTGTCTATGGCTCTATGGGAAATGACCAGAGGCTCTGTGCTTGAATGCCTCCACTTTGATTAGTCTACACTATGAGGGCCAGTGACAGGGACTGCACTCTGTTTCCTAAACCAAATCACAGTAGGAAGGAAATCAGCACACAGTAACTGGTCAGAATTAATCAAGGTGCACTGGCCATGCTCCAGGAAAACATGTGCTTGATGGCTACATGCAGAGCAGAGAATAGAAATCAATCTGGTTAATATTATTCTGGTCTCTGACAAGAAGAGAGGAGGTAGACTTATCCAACTTTGAAATGCCATGCAAACTTAGAGATCAGGATGACAGACAGAACTAGACAGATTTTTTTTCCTTCTCTGGTGCTCCCTAAAAGAGTCAACATCCCAGCCTGTGGATCAGATCAACATGGTTGTATATTGTTTTCATAATGGATGCATTCTTGCTAATGTTGTCACTGTTATAAAATGGCAGCCACCCCTGAACATGAGTGCCATGACACTATGAATGTCCATCACAGAAGCTAAACCCTAGACAGAAGAGAGAGCAACAGATATGGAAACCACATTCAGGAAGAGCTAAGATAACCTCCAAATGGCAGTTTCAAAGGTAATATCCAAAGGCTGCATGTCCCCAGAGAGTATCTTCCTTCTTGGATCAGCACAATGGCACGGATAATTAAGTAGTGTGTTAGTTATTTATGCATTGATGTGACTACAGTGTACCAACAGATTATCTGGACCAGTAACATAGAGCTGACATTTCAGAAAGAAAAGACTCCTTTTGACTTATAGTTTCAAAATATGAGTGGGAGTGTATGACAGAGGCTATTCACATCATGGTAGACCAGGAAGCAGATAGCAAGACAGAAATTAGGCTGGGATAACATATCCCCAAGAATCTATATCTAGGTCCCAACTCCTAAAGATCCCTTCATCATGTCCCCAAATAACACCACCCACTGTAGAAAAACCAATCAGAACATGAGCCCTTTCAGTTTCAAACCAAACAAATGTACAGAGTAGGACATCAAGCTGGAGGTCAGGGAACAGCATTTCTATTTTTGACTCCATGACTAACTAAGGTATTTGTAGCTGTTAAATGAAAAGGTTGATTTTCATGCTGTCTGAGCCATTCCCCATCTCCAGTGTTCATTCAAGGTTTCTTCCACAGGGAATGTCTCTGGCTTTACCAAGGTACTGTCCAAGGTTCTGAACATCCAGGTTCATGCTATGTCATATGAGTTATGCAACTTTAACCTTAAAGATTATGATGTGACCTCTAGAAATAGATTCCTTATCAGTCACCCACATGAGCAGACTAATGTCAAAACCATCTGAAGGTTATTCACAAACACTCCTCAACAAAGGAGGGCTTAATTTCTTAACACTGAATTCCTGATAGACCAGTAGGCAAAGAAATTGGTGACCTGAAATGTTTGGAGGCCTGATATGTGCCTGCCCTAGGGCTATAGAAACATTCTGGAAATACAGAACAGTTGGGACAAGGCTCTGGAAGTCCCCTTGCATTGGGGCTTCTGTATTTTCTTATTAATCTTCTCTCCAACTTCAAATAGACCTTGTGAGACTATATTGCATCTGTTGGTCAGTTCTGCTTTTTCACCCTCAGTTTTGTTCTTGGCTGGTTTTTTACCTGGAACCATCATCTACTACACTTCAACATATATACATACATACATATATATATATATATATGTATATACATATGTGTATATATACACATATATATGTGTGTGTATACACATATATATGTGTGTATATATATGAATTTTACATTTTTAAAATGAAATCTTGCATATAAAACTCTTTGGAAATGGGATATTGGAAGGATTTCTGGGCTCTGTTACTGCTGAGTTGCTGGGCTTTGCTGAGGACTCCTGGAGTCCGATGAATTCTGGGTGCTTTGCCGCTACAAGCGAGAAGCTCAGGTAGAGACAGTGACTTCCAGAACAGTATGAGCACTTAGGGATGAATGACTTGAAGCTAGCACCACATAGGAAGCTGCAAAGCAGGGACAGCCCGCAGAGCTGGCCCTTTCAGAGGAAATAATGAGCTGCACGGCCGTCATTCTGTGGGATTTAACTTTTTTTTTTCTTTTTGGAAAATGTTAGTTCACCACCACTACTGAAAAATTCTCAGCACTTAACCTGTCTGCTGTAAATTAAGCTGCCATCGAATTCAGAGATGCTGTGATGCTGGAGTCAAGAGAGTTTAAAAAGCATGAGCTTCCTCGGCTCCTAATCACATTTCATAGTGGGAGCAGAGCTTCTAACCCAGCCCCAGAGATGTTCTTTGTGCTCTCAATTGTCCTTCATTTGAGGAGTTGGCTATGCATTCTGGAGCTACTGGGCCTTTGTCCATGGCTGATTTGGAGCCCTCCCCCTGAACAATGCTTGGCTGTTAGTGAAGCACCATGGTTCTCAAAACCACTGTCCTAGAAAGTCCACATTGAGAACCTACCCTAATGCATTATTTTTCAATCAGTAACTACCTCACTTGTGACAAATTTACAACTACATAAGTATCTGAATACGAGTAAATAAACTTTTGAGCATTGTTGAAATTTTCTGAGTTGAATGAGCCTTTAAATAGGAACTTTTCAAATATTCATTTACTGAGGGATATCCTGAAAGGTGATTAAAAGATAAGTGACTCATTCTCTACAGCTTCCTACTGTGATATCCAACCAAGAACAGCCGACAACAATCAGAACATTACTGAAGTCATTCAGTGATGCCAACTCAACTGGAGTCAGCTTCTTGGAAGGAACTTGGACTCAAAAAGCCACTTGATGCTAGAGGCTGAGTGAGATTGCCCTACAGTCAGGAGAGGAGCCTACACTATACCTGAAGGACCCAGTGACCTCCCTAGTCAGCTCACAAAGACTGACTCCTTCTCCCATCAGTAATCATTTCATTTGTACAACTATTTAGATTCTCCAACTTCCAGTAATGTAGAATGGCTCTAGATATCAGAAAAGTCCATAAATTGTGGCAGCAAGAAATATATTTTTATATCTGTAAGAGTCTTTAAAATACTCTGACCATGTATCCCTCAGAAAAAAATCATCCTGTGACTTGATCTAGCTGACAAATACATGGATCAAGTGTGGTTACTCAAGAAAGGAATAAGAGGGCAAAGGCTGTCAGCCTGAGATATTAGTTCACATGAACAAAACTATGGTGAAATATTAATTTGATTATGATAAAATGTGAGTATTAAAGTTAAAACAATGTAGAAAATGACATACAAGAAAATGATATTTTATAATATGTTATAAAGATTGTGTAATGGTAAGCTGAAGGAAGTAAGACCCTACTAATCCTTGTGAATATAGTACCATGTAATCCTCATTACATATCAATATGAATTAGCTCATATAAAAATTAGAATTATGAGGATAAAGAGATAGAATTACTTTTGACAATTTAGAAATATAAAAATAGACAAATTTTAAACAATCTAATTAGTGAAAATTAGCAGACTTTATAAACGAGACTTTAATCTGTGAAATTAATCACTTTTAGTTAATCACTATGAAATTAATATACTCTCCCAAGTGTCCATGCAACATTCATAAAAGTTGACCATATGATACTTTAAAAAGAATTCCAGTAAGTTGAAAGACCATTATCCCATGTTCTCACAGCATTTATTCTTTCTTGACAGCCTGTCACCAATTTACTCAAGTAAAACGTACCTACCAATGTCTTCTAAAACTCTGCGGGCCGTGTTGCCTCATCTCTACATCCGCTGGGAGTCTCAACACTATGATTTGAGAGGCTTTGGGAATAGGCTCAGTGTTGTTAAAAGAAAACATCAGAATAATCAGCTTCCACTTAAGATTTAGAAAGGCTGAAAAGATATGGGTCTCAAATTCACAACTAATGGGTGGGTAATCTACAAAAACCATTATCTTCCTGAACCCATCAGAGAGTGGCATCAAATGTCAGCTAGCTTGTCTGATATCTAAGGAAAAGCAGACATAGATGCAGTTCTGGTGATGCTTGGGACGACGAGTTCAGCTGAAATTCATAGTCAGATCCCTTCCAAGATTCTTCTCTCCAATGGAAATAAAGATTAAGTCACTAGGGAATGGCAGGTATATGTGCTGGGTCAAGAAGATCAAAGCAGAAAAGCTCCTGACAGATGGAGGAAGGACAGAAGACATCATGCTACTGACCACTGAGTCTCCCTACTCCCGCAGGGGAAAGGAAGGACCATAAAAAAAATCTACCTTAAGGCTAGAAACATAGGGCTGTTCTAGAACTGAAGTTAAACCAAACTTTTAATTTTTTAAAATTACACTTTTTACTTGTGTGTATATGTGTATGAGTGTACTCACACAAACACATGTGCCATGGTATACACATGGAGGTTGGAGAACAACTTGCCAGAATAAACTAGAGTTGTCTCTTTCCTTCTACCACGAGGTCCCGTAGATCAAACTCAGGTTGCTAGGCTTAGTGGAAAGTACCTTTATGTGCCGAGCCTTTCCCCCACCCTTCCACCTCCTCATACACTTCATGGCACAAAGGGACGCCACTTTGAAGAGAGAGTCTCTCAAGTGTAGAGTCGTGGAGAAGTCTAACACTCAAAATGACAACACCCAGTGCCAGCTCCAACTTCACGCCTAGTCAGGGCCATGTTAGATGGAGGTAAAGTCAGTGGTTCACTGAAGAAGACCTCCAGTATCAAAGCAGATCTTGACCAGTTGACTATCTGACCACAGGGACCCAACTCCCCACAGAAAACGTTAGATAGAGGTGGTGGGTCCACTTCTAGATGTAGATACTATTTTTCTCAAGGTCAAGTATTCTGCATGAAATATTTGGCCTTTAAGCCACATTGACAATGTAAAGAAAGACTAAACAGAAACATGCATTCAAGAGGCCCGGCACTCAGCAGAACGGCACCTAGATACAAGACTCATATGGGAAAATTGGGAGGTAGAAAAGGAGAAGGAGAGAAGGAGACGAGAGAGAAGATAGGAAGAAAAGATGAGAGAGTGGAGAAGAAGAGAGGTAGAAGAAAGGAAGAGGAAAGAGATAAGACAGAGACATGGACACAGAGGATAGAAAGGTGAGAGAAAGAGAGAGAGAGAGAGAGAGAGAGAGAGAGAGAGAGAGAGAGAGAGAGAGAGAGAGAGAGAGAAGACAGTAGAAATTAAAAAGCTGTGGAATGGTATCACATGAGCTAAACATGTAATTGAGCTCAGAAATAGAAAAAGAAAATGGAAGAAAATTTCATAATATAATAACTGAAAACTTTTAAATTGCATTAATCAAACCAAAGATTCATGGATTTTTCACAGAACACTAATACTATCCAAGGTAAACAAACAAAAAATCTGAAGTACTTTGGGATGAAATACTGAAAATCAGAGGGAATATTTATGACAGACAGAAGAAAAGTAAGACAGATGACAGACAGACCAAGAAAGAGACCAGACAGCTTTTTTAAAAAATAAGAAATCACACAAATCAAGTAACAACTATGAAGGCTGAAAAACAAACAATTTTAAAGAAATTACACAGGACTTTGCACCAGACAGAATTATCTTTAGAGAGTAAAATAATAATAAGTTTTCTGGGAAAACAAAAACTGAAAAAATAAATTACCAGTGGCATCATACAATAACAAGTATTAAATTAATTTTTTCAGGCAGAAGAAATGCCAGACAGGAAAGTAAATCTATACAAAGAAATGAAGAATGATGGGATTATGAAAGTGACAAATTAGACATTCAAAGACATGAAATTTATTATGTGTAAATCATACTTCCATTTTTTTCAAGGATGTTGCTTGTGACTCGTGATATTAACTTTAGTTATTAGGAATAATGGCCAAAATTGCACATTTCTCCAAAACATGTTGAGGTCCGAACAGCCAGTATCCTAGAACATAACTACCATTATTGATAGCTTCTGTCAAAGAATTCTTATTTATATAGTTAGTCATTTACTTATATATTATTAGTTTGGGGTAAAGGGGCGGAGAAAACATGTCTGTCTGGTAGGGAGAGGAGAAGATGCTCAAGCCAGCTCCCTCCTTGGACCATGGATTTCCAGAAGCAAGCTTAGGTCATCAGGCTTGCACAAGGGCTTGTCCTTGCTGAACCCTCTCTGGGACCCAGAGATGGCATCTTTTAAAAGGAGACTGTTAAATTGTTCCTGATCTGGACACCTAACTGGTGTCCTTGTGACTTCCAGAAATCAGGACACAGGCCAAGGAAGGGACATCACAAACCACAAGAAAAAGACTAGGCTTTGGGAAGGCAAGCACAGAGTCCCTAGCCAACAATGAACTGACTTTGATTATAGATCTCTTGCTTCTGAAAATAAGGAAAGAAACTTTGGCTTTTAAGCCATTCAGTCTCCAGCACTGTCCTCTAGTGAGCTAGTGCCCTTGACTAACATGACAGTTTCCAGGTTTCTCTGTTCCTACCACTTTTCTGTGACTTGAAGAATCACATGGAAAGAACCCTTGAAACTATGTAAAAAAAAAATTATTCCATCAGTCTTACTGCCTTGTTTAGTTACTTTGCTGCTGTGATAAAATACTTTGACAAAAGCAAACTAAAAGGAATAGAATTTATTTGGGCTCTTGGTTCTCAATCCATTGTGGTGGGAAAGTCCTTGTAGCAGGAGCCTGAGGCAACTGGTCACAATGCATTAGGAGTCATGACTCAGAGAGAGATGAATGCTGGTGCTCAGTTTACCTTCTGATTATATAAGCCAAGATCCCAGCCCAGGAAATGGTGCACCATTCATACTGATTCCCAGGACCCTCTGATAAATTTCTAGTTTTCCTTGACCCTAACTGTTGGCATATTATGTTTCTGGCTTGCACGTTCCATGTTCTGTCTATAATAAAGCTATTCTACCCCTACTTTTATTTATTGGAGGAAAATACTTATAAATCAAGATTTGATGTCATTTCCTGTAGTCATGGGGTGTTCATGGGTAGATGTTGTTGAATACAGCTGGGTAGATGTTGTTGAATACAGCTCTGTAACTTCACCCAAGCTCCCAGATCACATCCCTATCACCACCCCAAATATATGCTATGTTACCCTCCAGAAGCTCTGAAATGACCAGTCTCCCAGCTCTCCCTGTCATCCTCATATCTTCCATATTTCATCTAACATGCATGGTGCTGATCAACTGCACCTTCTAGACCCTCACCTTCTCCTTGATCTTCATCTTGCCAACTAGATTTTTTCAAGGGTTACCTTCTGCCTCTTACTCTCCTATATCCTGTGTCTGAAAAGGCTATATGTTTTGCTCTCTAGTACCACCCTAGCCATGGGACTAGATGGTTCCTTATCCTCTTGCCTCCTGTGAATGTTCCACATTCTCACTCATCACTGTCTTCCCTGGAAGATCATTCCCTGTAATCTTGAGTTTGATTCACTGTTTATGCTTCTTTGTAGCACGGATTGTTAGAAGGTCTTATTAATAAAAACAAACCTGAAGCCAGGTATCGGGGTGAACACTGGAAGATCAGCGAGACAGAACACAAAACACAGCTGACCTCACCTTGCCAACTTCTCAGCTTATCCTGTTTCCTCAGACTGAAAGCCTCTGGGTCCTCATCCAAATGGATGTCAGCTGAACTGCTGCTCAAAAGCCTAAAAGCTTAACTAGCCTCTAGTTCCTGGTCCTCACACCTTATATACCTTTCTGCATCCTGCCATCATTTCCTGGGATTAAAGGCATGTGTCACCATGTCTGGTTGTTTCCAGTGTGGCTTTGAACTCACAAAGATCCAAATGGATCTCTGCCTTCGGAATGCTAGGATTAAAGATGTGTGTGCCACCATTTTTGGCCTCTATATCTAGTGGCTGTTCTGTTCTCTGACCCCAGGTAAGTTTATTAGGGTGCACAATATATTGGGGAACACAATATCACCATGCTTCTTGTCTTGTTTTCTGTTAGCATTGCTAGAGATGGCTGTATCTATTTCCTAACCCCCCAGGGCTCCATCTTTTTCATTCTCTCTCTCTAGCTAACACTTAACCATTCACTTCCTTTTTCAATCCAGAAGCCAGATCCTAGCACACAGTGAATATAGGAAGCAAAACTACTATGGAAAAGCAAAACTCCAACTTCCCTTGTCAATATCTCCACCAACAATTCATTATCAAACTTTTTTTCTTTGTGAGGCTACATGCCTCTCATGTTTCATCATGATGAAAAGCTTACTGATAACCTAGCATTTATCTTATGCCACTCCTTACTATGGTTTTAGTCTATCCTTTATTAGGAAACATTTGTTAAATGGGGTCATTTGCTCTAGAGAGGAAGAAGCTGAGATGCTTTACAAGACATGTGTAAATATCTTCATTCTCACTCTTATTTCTTTTTATTTCAAAGCTTTGACTTTTATGATATTAAAATGTGATAGGGCAATAGAAAGAATGTAACATCATTACAGTAGAACTCCCAGTAAGTAAGTGGAGGAAAGCACTCCAGCAGAGAGGATCCCAAGCTAGAAATTTGAACACCAGTGTTAATTTCACCTTAACTAACTGTATGATGTTTGGGAAATCATTACACACCTATAAGCCCTGTGTTCTTACCTACAGAAGAAGGAAAATAATGGCTTTGCTTGATTTTCTATAAGCTGATGGGAGGAGAGGGATCTACTTCATGGGCTACATTATTACAGAGACCAAATTAATATCCCAGGGATTTTTGAGAAGCAATTAGAGATTATTCAAATTGAAGTTACCTGTGTTTGCTGTTGCTATTGGGTTATTTAAGTAGACAGTTGAGACCTGGTCAATGTGTAATCCTGCTAACCTCAGGGCATGGATTCAACTCTTCTGTTTCTTTGATATGAAGACTCTGCATAAGGTAAGAGATACAGGCTCTAAGGAGACCTGCTTCATCTGTTTTCCTGTTCCCTCTCTTGTTCATACCATTGGCAGGCATGTGCCTTCTCCAGGGCACGGTGGGAAAATACAGACAGGGCTCCATCCAGCTTTCTAGGGATAACTCAATTTAGAGTGGACTAATGTTCCCTTTGGCTATTGTGGTGGTTTGAATAAGAATTGTCCCACATAGTTTCAGGTATTTGAACACTTGGTCCCCAGTCACTGGCACTGTTTGGGGAAATTTAGAAAGTGAAGCCTTTTGAGAGAAAGTATGTCACTGATGCTGGGCCTTGAGAGCTCAAGTCTTCATCTTACTTTCAGTTCTCTGCTTTGTGTTCACAGTTACAGTGTGATCTCTCATCTTCCTGCTCTAGATGCCATGCCTTCCTATCATGATAGGCTCACCCTCTGGAACCAAAAGCCTAAATAAATACTTCCTTCTATGAGCTGTCTTGGTCATCGTGTTTTATCACAGCAATATAAAAGTAAATAAAGCCAGGTGGTGGTGGCACATGCCTTTAATCCCAGCACTCGGGAGGCAGAGGCAGGCAGATCTCTGTGAGTTCAAGGGCAGCCTGGTCTACATCCAGGACAGGCACCAAAACTACACCAAGAAACCCTGTCTTGGAAAAAAAAAGTAAATAATACAGAAGTTGGTACCAGTAGGTGGGCTATTGTTATGAAGAAGCTGCCCATGTTTTATGTTGTTGTTATTTGAATGTGGAAGGCTTTAAACTTTGGACTAGAAAAGTAGTTGAATGCTGTAAGCAGAGCTTAAAGGACAGTCCTGGTAGGAACCTGGAAAACAGGAATGCTGAGAGTAAGGTGGACTGTGGAGGCCCAGATCAAGAGGTCTTAGAGGGGAACAACATTATCAGCTGGGCTAAAGGCCATTACTATGGTGTTTTGGCAAAGAATATGACTGCTTTCTGACCTTGTCCTAAGAACTTTCTTGGAGCTAAATGAAAAAGTAATAGACTAATTTCATTGGTTGAGGCAATTTCAAGGCAGCATAACATGAATCCATAGCGTGGTTATTATTAATGATTGTTATTTAGGTCTCTAATGAAAAAGAGCAAGCAGGGTAGAAAAAAATACAAAAGGTATACTTTAAAGAGAAAAAGAACACCAGGAAAGTTAATGCTGAAGCCAAGGCCTGTACTAAAAGAGATAAGGAGATATGTACCATCAGAGAGAGGTATCTTTCTCTGCCCTGGAGTAAAGGGAAGGATGTCCTCAGTGCATGACCACCCAACCCACTTAAGCTTGCAACTGATGAAAGAGAGTATAATGCAATTTCCACTCCTAGATGAAACTGGGGAATTTTAGAGTATGGTCTTGCTGGAGAAAGTGTGTTATTGGGAGTAGACTTTAGGAGCCTAAGTCACAGCCCTACTTGCAGTTTGCTCTCTCTGCTTCATGCTCATGGTTGATATGTGAACTCTTATTTTCCTGATCTCATTGCTATGCTGCTTTTGCCATGGCTGCCCACCATGCTGGACTTTCTGGAACAATGGTTCTCAACTTTCCTAATGCAGAGATCCTTTATACATTTCCTCATGTTGTGGTGACCCCCAACCATAAAATTACTTCATTCCTACTTCATAACTGTAACTTGCTACTGTTATTAATTATAGTGTAAATAACTGATATGCAGGATATCTGATATGCAACCCCCAAAAACGTCATGACCTAGAGGTTGAGAACCTTTGTTCTAGAACCTTAAGGCTAAATAAACTCTTGTAAGTTGTCTTGGTGTTTCATCAAAGAAACATAAAAGTAACTAATACAACAATTAAACCTGACGTCACAAACACACACACACACACACACACACACACACACACACACACACACGATTAACACACAAGTTAGGTTGTAGTAAGATTAAGCCAATTGGTAGGGTTGTAAAACTTACTGCAATTTAAGTGCTCATAGATCTCCCTCTCACCCAGTCCTGTCTGGCTGTGGGTACTACTTAGTAAGAGTAGAAGGCTGCCGGGTGGCAATGGCACATGCCTTTAATCCTAGCACTAGGGAGGCAGACCCAGGCAAATCTCTGTGAGTTTGAGGCTAGCCTTGTCTATAGAGCAAGATCCAGGACAAGCACCAAAACTACACAGAGAAACCTTGTCAAAAAAAAAAAAGAGTAGAAGGAAGGATTTTCCTGCTCCTGAACTCCCTTTCAGCCAAGCACAAGATACATCTTTCAGCTGAGAAGCTCCTGAGTTACCATAGCTGCTTTGGCTGCTTTGAGAAATGTTATTCTAATAATTTTACCTCGGAATTGTTAGATATGTTATGTTAAAAATGTTGTAAGAGCAAATTTAAGAAGTCTATAAATCAGTTTTCATTGTGGCACTAAAGATGCTAATTTTTAAGGAGGAAATAATGGATGGTGTTTTGCTAGAACTCCATGAACATTTTACTGAGCCAGATTGGTAGGAGTCACAAAGAATTGTTGCTCTCTTTGACTCTAACTCTCATTTATGAAGGGAAACACACACATCTTTTTCCAAAGGAGATGCAACTGTTATCCATGTAGAGAAAGAGGGTTATTAGCAATTTTACCATAGAAATTAAGGCAGAAATAAAGGCATTTGGGTTATTGCAAGATATTAATGTTGAAGGCTAGCCAACTTCAGTGAGAGGTTCCTTTTTGGTACAAGGTACAAACTGATCTGCTGATTTGGTGAATGTATCAAAGCACACACTTCTAGTCTGATCTGCTGTGGGATGGTCTATATGTCAAATTGCTCTGATTGGTCAATAAATAAAACACTGATTGGCCAGTGGCCAGGCAGGAAGTAGGTGGGACAAGGAGAGAGGAGAATTCTGGGAAGTGGAAGGCTGAGGCAGAGAGACACTGCCAGCCGCCGCCCTGACCAGCTGCATGTGAAGACACCCGTAAGCCACCAGCCACGTGGCAAGGTATAGATTTATGGAAATGGATTAATTTAAGATATAAGAACAGTTAGCAAGAAGCCTGCCACGGCCATACAGTTTGTAAGCAATATAAGTCTCTGTGTTTACTTGGTTGGGTCTGAGTGGCTGTGGGACTGATGGGCAAAGCAGGAAAACTCTAGCTACACTGATCTGTTATTTTTCATGTGCATAAACTCCCATCATGTATTCAATGTGTTTCTCCCTGTGGTTTTGAAGAGTGTTATATGGGACAGTGAAATGACCAGATGGTCTGCAGTATGGGAGATGGACTGGAAGGTAACCGAATTGTGTGTTCTCAGGACACTGCTGCAGTCACCTACATTCAAGTGGTAAGTTATATGACATAAAACTCAGTATCTTTTATTTTCTGGATGGATTGGGAAGAGAATTTCTGAGAATGAGATGAAAAAAGAGGTGATAAAGATGTGGGAGTAATAGAGAACAAGTTCTGACTGGGAACAGGACTGAATGGCCTTGAGGACCTGATGGTGACAGACCACTGCAGTGATGTCTACAATACTGTAAGATTTTCCCCAAAGCTAGTTGTAGTGTGCTGCTTACTACCCCAGGAAGTATGGCTTTTTGCCTGGAATACACTCTCAAGGATCTGGGTACTTTAAAGTGAGTGTACTGGCTGGTTTTATGTGTCAACTTGACATAAGCTAGAATGAGCAGAAGAAGGAGCCTCAGTTGAGAAAATGCCTCCATGAGATCCAGCTGTAAGGCATTTTTCTCATTTAATGATTAATGGGGGAGGGCCCAGCCCCATGGTGGGTGGTGCTATCCCTGGACTGTTGATTCTGGCTTCTATAAGGTGGGCTGAGCAAGCCATGGGAAGCAAGCCACTAACTAGCACCCCTCCATGGCCTCTGCATCAGCTCCTGTCTCTGGGATCCTACCCTGTTTGAGTTCCTGTCCTGATTTCCTTCAGTGATGAACAGCAATGTTGAAATATAAGCCAAATAAACCTTTTCCTCCCCAACATGTTTTTTGGTCATGGTGTTTCATCACAATAATAGAAACCCTAACTAAGACACCCATCAAAAGGCAGAACGATAAAGTAAACAGTGAAATTTCAACTGGGAAAGAAATAAAACACAAATTATGAACAGGGAGGGATAGTAACCGAGGAGGAAGAACAAGGTCCAAAATGCAAAGCCCAAGATCAGATACCCTGTAGTGATGACAAAAGTACCAGAGGCAGCAGGTGGAAGTCATTGATCTCTTAATGGTTATGATATCACCAGTGACTTAATTATCACTAGAAAAACATTCTAGATCAAAAAATTTTAGATTCCAGATGCCCATTAAGATTTTATATTTTATCTCTTTGTCTGTGACTCAGAAGCACTTCGTTACCTAACAGTTTATGTGATAGAAATCTGGTCTCTGATGTAGTGATATTACAAGATAGTGAGACCTTTAAGAAGTGCAACTTCTTGGCAGATGAGTACATTATTGTTTGATGCTGCTATTACAAATGATTACAGTGGTTATCTAGTTAGTTCCTGTGCTTGTTAGTTTTGACTGTGAACTAACTTGACACAACATAGAACCATTTGGGAAGAGAGTCTTAATGGGGAAATTACCTGGGTCAGACTGGCCTGAAGACATGTCTGTGGGAGATTGTCATGATTGTTAATTAATATTGAAAGACCTAACCCATTGTGGGTGGCAACATTATCTAGGTTATAGGTCTTGAACTGTATAATACAAAAGAAAGCTAAATAAAAGCAAGCAAGCATCCATGCAATTAGTTTATTCTCTCTCTGCTCTTGACTATAGATTTGATGCTTTAAGCTCCTGCCTTGATTTCCTTGCATTAAAAGACTGTAACCTGGAATTGTAAGCAAAAAAATCTCTTCCTCCCTTAAGCTACTCACCAGGATATTTAGCACAGCAATAGGAAGGAAGCCAGAACAAAATTTAATACCAGGAGTGGGGTTGTTTCTGTGATGACCCTGACCATATTTTGGGGGAAGAATGTGGAATACTTTGGGACTTTGGGCTGAAAAGCCATTGAATGGTGTTGGAAGAGCTCCTCCTTCCCTCTCTCCCTCCCTCCCCCCCTCTTCCTCCCTCTTCCTGCTGCCTGATGATCCAGATGTAGAACTCTCTGCTCCTTCTGCAGCACCATGTCTGCCTATGTACTGCCATGCTTCCCACCATGACAACAATGGACTAAGCCTCTGAAACCATAAGCCAGCCCCAATTACATGTTTTCCTTTATAAGAGAAAGGTCATAGTATCTCTCCACAGCAAAAGAGCACTGACTAAGACACGTAGGCTGGACCCTGAACTATATAAAAGTTAAAAAGCTAGCTGGATCACAAGCAAGCAACATGGATGCATTCATTTCTCCCTGCTTATGGTTGTGGTACATTGTGACCCAAAATCTTTCTCTGAGTCCTTTCTCACAGGTGATTTACCCTCTCTCATTCACTTTGTACCACAATGCCACCCACCATGAGTTTCTCACTAGAAGATAAACAGGACCATCTTATCTTGAACGTTTAGCCTCCAAAACCATGAACTCATACATCTGAATTCTTTAATATTACCTAACGTCATTGATTCAGTTAGAGCAATAAAAAATAGACTGATAGATCATGTCTCAGCCTTGGCATTTTTGACTTCTTCAAGATTTTATCATATTTCTATGACTTCTTTAAAGTCGGGGCTTATAGACAAAAGAAAAGTGAGAGAACAGAAAGTCTCCTGTGCACCTGTCCTGTAGAAATAGTTTTTGTAAATGAAAACAGTTATGCAATATGGCCTTGGCCAATACAGATTCTTTCTCCCTAAGTGCTTTGTAGAATTCTTAGATATATCTCTTTCTAAGTACAGCACACTGGTTCTCTCTGTCCAGTTCCTTTGGCACAGTGAAATGTGTCTCCTTCTGTTAGCCAGTTACAATTTCTCCCTGAACCTTTTAGCATGCAGAATACACATCTAAGCTTCCATGGCAGAAGTTTTATACTCTAGAGGTCTCCTGGGCAGATCACATATAACCACAATAATCACAAAGAGTTCAGGCACAAGTTACTTGTTTGGGTAACAATGGCCATGGAAGATTGCACTAGGTTCTTTTGAAGGAGAACTGCTGTGTTTCTCTCTCTCTCTCTCTCTCTCTCTCTCTCTCTCTCTCTCTCTCTCTCTCTCTCTCTCTCTCTCTCTCTCTCTCTGCGTATGTGTGTAGGGCTGGGAGACATAACAGCTCTGACTATAGCCATGGGCCCCTAGGCCCCTCTAGCAGGATGATTGAGCTCAGAAAGGGTTTTGGAAAGCAGATGGCAGTGCTGAAGTGAAATCCTCCAGTGGGTAGCTGCAGCTCTACTCCCCAGGAACCTCCCTGAGTCTCTCGGGGTTCACCAGGATCCTGAGTTTCTTTCTGTCTGTCTTTTCCTTTTCTCTTTTCCCTCAGCCAAGAGAGCACATCACGGTGGAAGCTCTCTTTGTTTCATTTTGCTTCCTCTTCTTTTGTTATCCACAGATGATTTTTCCCAATTTTGCACAATCAAGAAAAGCTTAGCACCTGCTTCTTAGAAGATCTGAAGCAACAGAGCATGGGCTACCAAATCAATCCCTTCTTCTTTAGAGTTTGCAAGCAGAAGATCAGCCCACACAGACCCACACTAGATATCTGGTTCTTCAAATGGTCTGTTTTAAGAGAATGGGAGTTGTTTCAAGTGGGAGTTTATAATACAGAGCCATGGAAATGACATGGAAAAAAAGGACTGTGTTACACTACAGATTTCTAGGTAGGAGGTGTGGTATTCCGTGCAAGGCTACATAGAGAAGTATGGTCTTTTGGGAGACCAAGGGCACAAGGAAGAGGTGAAGTTTTATGTGTGTAGTACACACATGAGGGTGGAGACAAAGGTGACTGAATACAATCCATGTATTCTGATACAGAGGCATATAGTCTTTCAAGACTGGGTTTAGAGATTGATTGATTGATTGATTGATTGATTGATTGACTGACTGTGGTGCTAGAAATCAAGATCACAGTCTTGTGCATAGCAGGCAAGGGCTGTATCCTACTTGACCTTTACCATTTGGAAATGAAATATAATGACAAAAAATATAATGACAAGATAATTATAAAAAGAAGCAACATTTAAAAACAGTAGAAGATTCATAAAACCAAAAGTGCAATTGTAGACTTGTCCTAAAAGATCTCCCCTTTCTCTCTCTTTTTCTTTCCCCCTACTTCTCTCTCCCATCATCCCTACCATTGAATTCTCTGTGTATGAGAGGCTAACTTTGAACTCCTTGGAGTCCTCCTGCCTCCATGTCCTGACTCCTGGGATTACAGATGTGTACCACCACACACACAGTAAGATATCAAATATGGGGGTCTGGAGAGATGACTCAGTGATTAAGAGCACTAGCTGCTCATCTAGAGGACCAAGGTTTGATGCCCAGTGTTCACGTAGTGGCTCACAACCATCTTTAACTCCAGTTTCATGGGATTTGATGTCCTCTTCTGACCTCCATGGGCACCAGGCATGCATGCAGTGAACATACATAAATTCAGGCAAACCATCCATACACTTAAAATAAAAATAAGTTAATATTTTAAAACAAACAGAAAAGGTGCCCAATCCATTGTTAAGGAAAGTTGGGTGGTGTAATAACAGCACTGTGCTACAAAAGTCAATGAGGTACTATGGAGAGCTGAGAGAAATCTAAATAGAAAGACCTAAAAAGTAAGGGTGGTTGAGAAAGACCTAGATAGCTGAGGGGCATGCACATCTGATTAGAAAGGCATAAAAGGTCAGCTGGGATTAAAACGATACCAAAGTCATTGTCTTTTCATGTATGTGGAGAATAAAATAAAATTAGATTCCTTTCATAAGCAAAGTACAAAACAACCTGCAAATATCTTAAAGATCTAAATGTGAGCTAATCCTTTAAAAACTAGTTATGTCTAATACAAAAAGAAACAGTAAAATGTTGTAATAGGAAGACATTTTCAAACTATATCAACAAAAACAGAAATCTCCAAAATGAGAAATTTCTGTGCAACAGAGATAGCATAAACAAAATTAAGATAAACCACAAAATGAAGCATTATTGTGCATGTAACAAGCAAAACACTGAGAGTAAACTATAACGAAACTCTTACAAATCAATTTAGAAACAGAAATAGAAAAATGAATGAAAGGTGCAAGATAGAAATTCCAAGATGAAATTAAAGGTAATATGAATATGAAAACATTGCTCTTCTTGCTTGTAATCAGGAGAATTCAAACAACACTACTATGACATATTCTTTAACCCCACCAGACTAGCAGAGATCTTTTAGTCAGAGGGTACTAAATTGCAGTGGGAAAAAGGGAAAGTAAGAGCTCTGAAATACTGCTAGTGAAAATACAAATTGTCACAAGTATTTTGAAGATTGATTTGGCAATATCTAGTAAAAAAATCATGTGTGTACACCCTGACAATTCTGCATGTTAGTACAAAACTGAGAGGAGTTCTCTCTCAAGTACACACAGGTATCAGCAAGTATTTGTGTTTTTACGAAGAAAAGACTGCAAAAGGTAAGAGGGACAACAGCCCACCAAGGAGAGGTGAAGAAGAGAGGAGGGAGAAGCAGGCTGAGAAATAGGTCAGATAGACCACATAATAAGAATTCAAGCTCGAGTGTCTCCAACACCTTGTAGCTCCCAATTATTTCAAGTGGAGTTGGTTATCTGCAGAGTGGGTTCCTCCGGATGTGGCCTGTGACCCAAACTGTCATCCATACCAACTAGTGCAAAGATTTACCATGAAAACTGTTCCCTAGAAGCATGTTGACTGTGGTATAAATGGCATTCTCCTTACACTTCTCAAAGGGGAAAACAGAATTTTGCCAGCCATGTAGAGGATTATTGGCAGTCTAGAAAAGAGAAAGGTAACCAAGTGGCCTGGAAGGGCTAGTTTATCCACAATGTGTCAAGATGTCCCAACTGCCTGCATGACATCTGCTCACACAATGGATCCTGCAGACAAACAAAAAGTGTTAGCAAATGGGTAAAGGGCCAAGCACTTTCCATTGAAAGGCACTGAGAAGACATCACTCTAAGTCCTCCAGTAAGAAAGTCTGCTCTCACCCACAGCCGGGTGGAAAGGACCATCAACATTCATTTGGACTCTGAGTGCCCTGGCAGGAAAGACAGAAGGCCATCCTGTTAAATCATTTAATCAGCCAAGGTGGGCAGCTGCCTCACAGATAATGCTGGTAGGGGACAATAAAAGACAGATGATTTACCAATTAAATGCATCAGGCTTCCCAAACGCTGGGCCCAAGGACTGGAGTGCCATGTGTTTCCGCCAGACGCAGATCTGTCTTCATAAGCAAATTAGGCTTCAAGTTTGTAACTCATATGTCCACCCCCCTCTTTTACCTCCCACCCCCATGCACACACAAAGAGGATCGTGTGTTAATGAACAAAGCTCAGACTTTTTCCATTTCTCCACTTGTCAAAAATCTTTTTCACCTTCACGACCAACAGTAAATCACACGTTCTGCTTGAGCAGGTGCTTGGGGAAAGAAAAAAAAAAAAACTCCAAATGGCCATCCTAGGAAAGAGGCCTTTTCAGAGGCTAGGCATTCACTGTGCTGTAAAGCAGAAACGATAGCCTGTGTGGAGACGGGGAAGCTCATTCTGGTCATTCTTCTATAAATGCAGCGTCTGGTGCAGACCAGAATTCAAAAGCAAGCCCAAGCACCAGCTCCCCAGGCAGAGCCATGCTGACAGAAGACTGGGAAACAGTAACAGCCAACATTTAGAGAGGCACTTGCAATGGGGTTTTGTGCAGGCAGAAGCATTTATTATTCTTTATGTTTGTATAATTATTATACCACTTTATATTTTTAATATTATTTTCACTTGACAGATGGGGAATCAGAGAACTTAGATATTTTTTCTAAGTTCATACAAAGAAGTTCCTGTTATTATTTTTTTTTTAAAAAAGGTAAGTACTGGGTTGGGGAGATTAAGGATCAAAAATGAAAAAAAAAAAAAACAGATAAATGAAAAGTAGAACCAGGAAAAAAATTGAAGAGGAGAGAGTGCATTAAAAGAAAAATATATTCAGAGGTTTAGAGTAGGGGCATTTGTTCACTTCAGTTTTGCTCAGAAAGTAGGCCACATTTCACTTGGTCTGATTGATTGATTGATTGATTTATTGATTGATTTATAGAAAAGAAGACATACAGTCATAGAATAGACATTGAAATATCAGCTGACAAACCAGACAAAAGATATCCCTGTCTAGCAAATATTCCCAAACATAAGATAGCACATCTGGAACTCTTGGCCAAATGATTCCTAGAAGCAATTGATCTCAAAGACAGTATTATCAACAAGCAATGGAGTGAAGAGAGTTTCTTCCTCTTCGTTGGTCTTCTCAGCAACACAGGTACTGTTTGGAGCAACAGGAAGAACACAGGGGAAGAAAGAAGCCACTGGGTTTCCAGTGCTGTGCTGGGTACCCCTCAGGAAGCTCCTGGGGTGGTCTTGTCAAGATCTGCCTTAGGCAGCTGGAAGACTATGTCCTGCAGGGAAAGCTCCCTGAATACATGTAGCCTTTATTATCCCATCATGTCCGTCGTCTAGAGGTGCTGCCATTGTCTTGGTAAATACACAGGCATGGAAACTGATGGGCATATTTTTTATAAAACTCAATGTCATTTTTATCAGTTTTCTAAAGGAATTTTAGGCCAGTTTTCGAGTTAGGAAGGATAGAGAAAGACATCATTAATGTTGTTTAGTTTCTAGCACGAAGACAAGAATCAAGGGTGAATCTATAGAGGTACAACAATCTCCATGTGCCCTAGTAGTAATAGGCAAATCATGAGGATATTGATGCTAGAATACATAGGAGATTACTTTTTAAGGAAATATTTTGAAAATAGCACAGAAGGAAGTTCTCAGGTAGGTCTGAGCCAGTGAGCCTGTGAGAAAATCACAGGCAGTGAGGAGAAACAGAAGTCTCTCTTACTAACTTTATGTGAGCTTGTGTAAGGAATGCACTTAAAAAATAAACACAGATGATGTCTGTACAATGGTGGATTCATTGGTGTGTACTGTCTGGAATAGGGGAATAGGAGCCCTGTATCAGTCCTTTGAAGCATTTTCCTTGCATGATGATGTTTCTACCAAATGGCCAGAGATTGTCTGATGTGATCAGAACAGAGGCTGGGAATACAGACAATGTTCTGCTGTGTACAAAAGGTGGTGTGGCTGCTACTGGGGTATGGCATTGCCTTAGTGCATAGGACATATATGTGAGAAAGACTCAGAGGTATTCTGCAGAAAAACCTGAAGAGCATCTAGGAAGATAAAAGAGTGAATGTGATGTTAATGGTCTGTCTGTAAACACAAAGGGTGAAGAGTTCTTTTGTACAACATGCTGCATGAAAGGGGATAAATACTGAGGCACACACAGGCACTCTCTAGTCAAGTCTGAAGCTGAAGGAAAGAATCTTAAGAGCATAAAGGTACTGGTTCTGAATCTGCTGCTAATTAGCTGCTTGACTGTGAGTAGTTCCTATAATCTGTACTGAACCTCTCAAATAGAGATTGGGGTACACTGGCTTTCACTGAGACAGTACTATGAACTCCATGAAAGTGAGAAAGCAGGGAAACAATCTGTATCTTAAAACCTTATAAACCAGTCACATGCTGGGTGCACACCTTTGATTCCAGCACTTGGGAGGCAGAGCCAGACAGATCTCTCTGAGTTTGAGGCCAGCCTGGTCTACAGGGTGAGGTTCAGGACAGGCACCAAAACTACACTGAGAAACGCTGTCACAAAAACAAAAACAAAAACAAAAACAAAAACAAAACCAGTCACAGGACAAAATATGATGCTGTTTCTTTTTAAAAATACTAATCAGAGTGAGACAAACACAGAATTTGGACATAAAAACTTAGAGAAAGAAATTTGCCAAATGAAATAAACTCATTAGTCACCAAGAAGGGTAAGTACGTGTGTTTTTATTTACAATATCAATGTCATTGATGTCTGCTTAGAAAGAAGCCAGGGAATAACTTTTGACTGTAAAAGACAGCATTTAACATTGAACAATTGAATAGTAAATAAAATTCTTTCTCTCACCTTCCCAGAGCCATTTGCCCTAGGTGGGGAAAAGAAATCACAAGGAGCCTGTTTGGCACCATGAGAACCTTGCAAGCTGAGATGGACACACACTCACCTGCCCAAAGCAATTTGTCCTGGGCAGAGAGAAGAAACCACAGGCCCACCCGACGCCTTGAGGCACCGGGTGGTCAGGTGCCATTATGGTAAGGAAATATATGGTAGGCTATTGGAAAGAGAGAGGCAGAATGGTTCATGTCCTGTGGAGAGAGGCAGACTTGAAAAGGGGAAGGTGGTTTGGAACAGGCTGATGTGAGAGGTCTATTTATCACCCGGGGCTATGGTGAAGTCAAATCCTGGGCTGCGGCCAAAGGCCATGTCTGGGTCCATGGCCTTGCCACACCCTTGGTCTGTGTTGATGTCCATGGCTCCTGTTACCACCATAGGCAGTGAGGCTGTCCAGTGTCTGGGCCACCACATGAGGCCATGTTGGTGCCCAAAGGCCATGCCACCACAGGGATCATCCTGATCTGAATGGCCTAAGCTGCTACCTGGGGCCATGGAGAAGTCCAGGCTTGAGCAGCAAATGAGGGGCATTTCTGGGTCCATGGACTTACTATAGTCTTGGTCTGTGTTGATGTCCATGGATCCTGCTACCATCGAAGGTTGTATGGATTCCCTGGGTCTGAGCTACCACCTGTGGCCATGTTGGGGTCTGGAGACATGCTGCTGTTGGGGCCATACTGACCTGAGTGTAATCTGCTCTGCCACCCACAGCCATGCTGTCATCTGGGCTGGAGGTGCTGCCAAGGGCCTTGTCTGCATTGATGGCCCTACAGGCCAGGGTCTACATTGATGTCAATGGCTTTAGTTACCACCAAAGGCAATGCAGATGCCCAGGTTCTGGGCCAACACCTAACACCGTGTTGAAGCCCAAGGGCCATACAGATAGGAGTGGCCTCCACAGCCACGTGGAGCCATATTGACCCCTGGGCCAGAGCTGTGGCCAGGAGCCATGTCTGGATCTGTGGCCATACCACAGCCAGGGACTGTAGTTGAGTTTTCTCCAGCCTCGTCTGGGCCCACAGCTGCTCAGACCCAAATAAACACACAGAGGCTTATATTAATTATAACCATATGGCCTAATGGCTCAGGCTTCTTGCTAGCTAGATCCTACATCTTAAATTAACCCATTCCTATAAATCTATACCTTGCCACTGGTATCTTTATATATTGCTTTCATGGCAGAGGTAGCTGACAGCATCTCCTGACTCAGTCTTCCACTTCCCACAATTCTCCTCTCTGCTTATCCCACCAATACTATACTTCCTGCCTGGCTACTGGCCAATCAGCATTTAATTTATCAATCAATCAGAGCAACACATTTACAGCATACAGAAAGACATGCCCAACAAGGGACTATGCTGAGGTCCATGGTTCGTTCCTGTTACCATCACAGGCCATGTGACTGCCTGGCATCTGGGCTGCCATCTGGGGCCATGTTGGAGTTCAGGGACCACACTGCTACTGGGCCCATGTTGATCTGAGAGGCCTACGCTGCCACCCAGAGCCATGTTGACATCCAGGCCCAAGCTACTGCTTATGGCAGTGTCTGGGTCCATGGTCCTGCTACATCTGTGGTCTGTATTAATGCCCTTTGCCCATGTTACCACAGGGGCCCATTCAAACCATGTATTGGACCATGTGTTTAAGTACGAGGGCCTTGCTGAGCTGGTCTCACCATTCACTGGCCCAGGGAGAGCCACCCCCACTTCACTAGAGAGCTGACCCCGCCCTTCACAGGCCCTGGGATATAGACCTCAGTGCTACCACGCAGACCACATCCAAGGCTTTATGTGGACACTCCCCAAAATCTACCTAACTATGACCTGCTGGAGCAGTGAAGGGACTGGTCCTATGGAACCATAGCCACAGGCTCTCCATGACTTGGGGCAATAGCAGGATATCTGAGAGGAGTTTCAGTCAGGGTCCAGTATTGATGGTGTACCAGAAGCCAGAGGCCTTGAACCTGACCAACAACACATTAAACAATGAACAATTGCAAGTAAAGTTGTGTGGACAAAGAGTATACTGCATGTTACACAGCAGTTCCCAATGCTACCAAGAATAATGAATCACCTGATGGAGGTGATGGAGGTGGGAAAAATGGAGATACATGGTGGTTTTTATTCTTGTTTGCTTTTTTGTTTTTTTTTTTTTTCATTTTTTTTGTTTGTTTTTAAACTAATGTTCTTATTTGCATTTTTATTTTCTATTTTATCTTATATTTATTATTATTATTATTAGTTTTTCTTTGTCGGGGGGACACTACAAGGGTAAAGGGTGGATATGGAGGGACTAGGAAATGAATAGGATTGGGGCGCATGATATAAAATTCCAAAATAATAAAAATTGTTAATAAAAGAGAAACAAAAGTCTTTCATGGATCTAGGAAAATCGTTTGCTTGACAGTTTCACAACGGCACATGTTTTTAAAAAAGTGTAACATTTGTGATAGAAGGAATGTGACAGGCAGACTTAGGAAAGAGATTTCAAGAGAGGACCGCTGGTGGAAACCATGCAAGAGGGGCCTGATCTTAAATTTAAATCCATTTCATATTTCTAGTCAGAAAGTTTGCTGGATTGTTGTCTGTCTTTTTTCTTTTAAGGATTGTCCTGAAGATGGATTAGAAAGAACTAGAATAAAGAGGCTGTTCCAATGACCATGCTAATAAAATGCTAGAGCTGCCATGAAAGAAGAGGTGAGTGGGGAGAAGGGAAGCTCAGCATTTCATTCCTGAAGTGAAGAAGACAGGCAGCCAAATACTTGGCCAAATTTCTCAAACAGCATGCTTGAGTGGGAGAGGATCTCAAAGACAGCATTTTTCTGGAGACAAGGACACGCCGACCTCGCAAAGCTTCACCTAGGAGCTGGTTGGGGTTCTGCTGGAGAAGGCTCAGGCTCGGCCTCCATACTCCTCTCAGTTTATTTTTTCTCCTCGGTGGGTAGCACCCAAGCCACATTTTAAAGAAACATTGGGTAAGTACAATTTCCATTCCAAAGATGAAAACATAAAATTATCTAATTCAGGGACCATTCCAAAGACCAAATCAAATCAATACCTGGTTTATCTGATCAACTGCATGGAAACTGGCCATTATGATGGCAGAGGGAAGAGGAACATTCAATAAAAAATGATTGATTCATTGTTCCCTATAAAGGGAACATAGACGTGGATTTTATTTCAAATGATCTGGGTGAGAAAATAAAAGCCATGTAAGCTCCGAGGAAATGAGTGTTTTTCTTTCTTGAAATAACTCAATTTCCATACGTGATTTCATAAGTTGAGCACAGCACACAGGGTAGGTTTTCCATCTCAGGTTCTCTTGAGGGTTGCTTTGATCTTCCTGCTGTCCGGGCTCAGGAGAACTGGAGGAACATGGAGGGATTCCTAGTTCTCCTTGGTCCCACACTCCCCTGCACTTCCCGATTGCTATTGAAAACTGAAATAAGGAAATGACACTGGGACAGACATTGGGGCATTTTTAATCTGTTAGGACAAGAAAATATTTGAATTCTTGCTCATGAAAATGTCTCCTTTCCTTGTTTAACTAAAAAAGGTTGATTTTGTTGTTGTTGTTGTTTGTTTGTTTTCTGTTTTGTTTTGTTTGGTTTGGTTTTGTTTTTACAAAAACATGTAAAGATTCCCCCTCCCCCCAGTGTTTTGTCTTTAAAATTGAGCCCTTGAGGTGCAATTACTGACATGTTCACTTTACCCCAGAACACCCCATATGTTATAGGACACCAATTGTAAATGTAGAAACATTCTAGACCCTTCTCTGCCTTGCACAGAATTAGTAATTCAGGGAAACATTTTAATGCTTCTGAGATTGTAGGAGATTCTGAACTGGAGGATTCTAGGAATAAATAGGGATAATACTTTGTCTAATTCTTCTATTATACAGCTGATAGACAAAGGAGCTGGTCAGAACAATTGCTTTCCAAAGTCTCATGGTTGATGGTAACCTGCTGGGACTAAAACCCTGGAACTTGACACCCCAATACAAGCCCTGCTCCATGTACCTTGAAGCCTTAGGGGAGGCAATGAGAAAGCATGGCAACTTCTCTTCCAGAAATAACGAAGCAAAGCAAGTCCTCAGAGAAGCTAACAACCTCACTGGCATTCTCAAACTAACTCCGGCACCCAACAGACACTGACAGCTGCTGTGGAACACTCCAGCATGAACAGAGCATTCCCACGAGGTGTACTCACTGATTCTCCTTGTCAGAACTCTCTCCTTTTACATTAAATGTGTGTAAAGGATTCTACAACCTGTGGATGTGCTTATTAGTCTCAGAATTCTAAAGTGATGTAGCCAGAACTCAATCAGTGTCCAGTGACACCAGTTGAGTGTTTACTCACAATAAAACACATCACATTCCCTCAAGTAATCACATCACTGAGAGGACTAGTATCTCCTGCCACAATCACAAAAGAAACCTCAGGAGACGATTAATGAAATGAAAATTCAAACCACACTGGAGTTTCTAGATTGGGTTTTATTTCTTCTAGAAGAACAATTTCTCCATATTTGGCAACCCCTAAACCATACACACACACACTCAGAGTTTGCACAGAGTTTACAGGGCATCCAGTACACTTCATGCCTCTCAGCGGAGATGGATACAAGATGGTATCCAGTGGTAGAAGAGGAAGAGAATGGAAGGGCGTGTCTTGGGATTCAAAAGCTGGTTGAGAACCTGCTGCCTCCCACTCTTTGTTCCCTTCATAACTCAAGCTTTGGCAGGCAAAGTGATTTAAATAAATAATAAAATGATGGGAAGTTTACCCCCTTTGAGAGAAATTAGTAGAAAACATTGAGGTATCGATCCAGTCAGTGAAATTTGAGAGGAATTTGGAAATACCCCAAGTTCTCTGGAGGTGATGGACTTCTCAAGTTGTAGTCTTTAGACCCCATTATTAAGCCCAGGGAAGTACTTGAGGTAATCACCAAGTTTTAAATTTTTTACACATCTTTAATTTGTGGCTAAATACAAAGAGCCCCATTGTCACAGTCTGCACTCCACTGCTTGTGTGTGCATGGACATGTATGCATATGTGTGTGGGGGCACGTAGAGACCATAGGACAACCATCCCTCTTGTGTTTGGAGATGGGTTTCTCATTGGCTTAGAGATCACCAAGTAGGCTAGGCTGGCTGGCCAGCAAACCCCAGGGATTCATCTGTCTCCACCTACCCAGTATTTGGATTACAGATATGCAATGCCACATGAGACATTTTATTTTGGTAATGGGGATCAAACTAGGGTCTCTGCACTTGTGTGTCAAGTTCTTTAGCTATTGAGCTATCTCCCCAGCCCTTCAAATTCATTATTTATTTACTTACATACAGAATGGCCCTTTTAGCCAAATATAACTTTGTAATACCAAATATTGGCATTTGGAAAATATTTGCTCTTAAATAATACAGCTCTTCCAAATGCCAGCATGTCTCACTATTCAGTATTAGAAGCTCCCCCATTGATATTGCCATTAATCTCATCAAAGAAGTTGTGCTGTGTAGTTTTATGTTGATACAAGGCTAGAGTCATTTGGGAAGAGGGACACTGAATTAAAAAAAAAAGGCTCCATAAGATTGACCTATAGGCAAGTCTTTCAGGCATTTTCTTGATTAACGGTTGATATGGAATGGTCCAGCTCACTGTGTATGGTGCCACCCATGGTTCTGCATTGTATAGAAAGCTGGCTGAGCAAGCCATGAGCAGCATTCCTCTATGGTTTTGCTTCAGTTCCTGCCTCTGGGTTCTTGCCTTGAGTTCCTGTCCTGACTTTCTTTAATGATGGACTATGATGCAGAAGTATGAGATGAAACCAATGCTTTCATCCCCACAGTGCTTTTGGTTGTGTTTTATCACAGCAACAGAAGCCATTACTAAGGCTGAAGTCTTCAGGTATATAGGCTATCAAGCTTTGGTAGGAGATGTATGTTGTTTGCTAGCTTTCTGCCTTTACTTAAAGGCACAAATATTATCACTAGCAAAAAAAATTTGTTTTATTCTTTGAAGTGTGAGGACAATTTCATTCATTTTCACAGATGTGTCTACAAATACCTAAGTCTCAGTCACAACCATGACAACACACAAAAAGAGACTGATTTGGCTCATAGCTCAGCACATTGCAGTTGCTTGTGTCTGTGAAAGCCATTGTGGTTTGATATGTATGTGTGCCTTTTATAGAAATTTCCATTTTGTCAAACAAACTGACCACTAAACATAAATATACCACCGGTTTCAAATTTAATAACATTTTTAGTTTTAAATTTTCAACAAAAAATTATGAAATTAAACTGAATTTTGTCTTCTATAACTCTTCTATTTTTTTTCTGTCCTTTCTCACTGCTTCTTTGAGTACAAGGCAGGGAAGAATCTCATGACTAACAATATATTTTGGTGGGTTCCTTTAATAAGTATAAGAGTGATTATATTTGAGCCATAATTTTTGTGCACTGCCAACATAGTGAAAAATACTTTTATCATCATGCAAAGAGTTTTGAGAATAAAATAAAAGTGCTTTAAACACCTATATATAAAGTGAATGAAATAAGACATAAACTCACAGGCTTCACAAAAACTAACGCAATATAACAAGTCAAGTGTGTGCTGAAGACAATGTGAGGAGGCATCTAGATGATACCTGAACATGACCTATGAGTGAGAGAATTAAGGTGACTGCATTAAAATTAAAATCTCCTGCTCTGTGAAGAACTGTCAGGAAGATGAATAGGACAAGTGCTATACTAGATATTTAAAAATATAAATTTAGTAAAGAGAGATCTGAGAAGGAACTATTGAGAATTCTGGAAACCTAATGAGGAAACAGACAAGTTAGTTAAAACTTGGCCAAAGACCTTCATAGACAGCTTGTCAAAAATCCATGGGTGACACAAGAATATGTTGAGATGCTCTGCAGCATGTGTCCCAGGGAAATGTTGTAGGCTCAAAGGACAAAGACATTCTGCTACACCTCTGTGAGAATGGTCAAGATCCACAGCACTAACAGCACCAAAAATAGGAGGAGGCATAGCACAGCCATGTACACACATGGATGGTGGGGAGGTGGAATGATACAGCTCTTTAGGAAACTTCAATAACAACAATCAAATCTGCCCTCAGCAATACCATAATTACTCACCATATCCATGATATTGTACATACAGGGAAGGTCTCCTGACGTTCTTCCCTCTAATTAAATTTTATACCCTTTGACTAACATCCCACAACTGCCCACTCCCCAGCCTCTGGTCACCACTCTCTGCCTTCTAATCTGGCTTTTTCAGATCCACACAGATGTGTAATCAGTCTGTGCTTCTTTCTGTGTGTCAGTCCTCTATCCTTCAACATAAGACCCTGCAGGTTCATCCAGGTCATCATGAAGGTTAATATTTTATTCTTTCTTAAGGCTAAATCATATCCCACTGTGGATATTGACATATTATCTTAATCCAATTATCAGCTGATGGACACTACAGTGATTTCAGTTACTGTTAATACCACTATGAAAGTAGGCATTCAGACCTCCTTCAACATTCTAGTACCAAGTAGGGGACTGTTATATTGTATGTGTGCTGTGAATGTCTTTCTGTATGCTGTGAAAATGTGTTGCTCTGGTTGGTTGATAAATAAAGCTGTTTGGCCTATGGCAAGGCAGCTTAGAAGCAGGCAGGAAATCCAAACAGATAGACAAGGAAGAGAAAGGGGAGCAGGGAGGATGCTGCTAGCCGCTGCCAGGAGAAGCAAGATGTAAAAGTATCGGTAAGCCACAAGCCATGTGGCAAAGTATAGATTTATAGAAATGGGATAGTTTAAGAGCTAGCTAGTGAGTAGCCATTAGGCCATATAATTTGTAAATAATATATGCCTCTGTGTGTTTATTTGGGTCTGAGTGGGACAAAGGAAAAGCTTCAGTTACATATGTGTGTTCTGTTTCATTTTTTAAAGACTTCTTGAGTTGGTCTCCATGAAAAGTTTCAACAGCTGTGAAGGAGAGACAGACTGGGAGAGGGAGAACTTACATCTCCCTAGGGCACTGGGCATGTGTTGGGCATTCTTCAGCTCTGCTAAACACAGTTAAGTGACTGTTAATGTCAACAGCAAGTTCTTATTATAGCATTCCTAATATTTGTTTTACTATAAATAATCAAAGACATCAGGAATAGGGTAATCTGGATCCCTAATTGGCAGCTGTTAGATTCTTCCCTGATGTCCTGGTTGTGTTGATCATCAGTGGAGACACTGGCAGAGTACCCTCAAGCCAGCACGGACTGTACTGACTACAGCAGTGGTTCTCAACCTTCCCAATGCTGTGACCCTTTAATACAGTACCTCATGTTGTGGTGACTCCCCAAACATAAAATTATTTTCATTGATATTTCATAATTGTAATTTTGCTACTGATTATGTTATGAATCATAATATAAATGTCTGTTTTCCAACGGTCTTAGGTGACCCTGTAAAAGGGTCATTCGACCCCAGGGCTTGTGACCCACTGGTTGAGAACTGCTGCTCTATAGACATCATGTGAGAGCTACAAAATACTGCAACTGTTTGGTGCTGAAGCACAGTGTGAGCTCACTGCCATCAGTTTCCAGCTCACTATCATCAGAAGCCTAGCCCTAGGAGTCTGCTCACAACTCTTGTGGAAGAGCCTCTCCTGGCTGAACCCAGATTCCTTTCTGGGTAGAGAATGAGGACCTCTCACAGCTGACTGGCCTGTGTGCCTTGGATTTGTATTTCCATTGTGGTTAATGGAGCTGAGTATCAAGGCTGTACATTTGTGGATCTCCTGTCTTTGGTGTGTTTATTTGCATTCTTGCTGTTAACATTTTGTATTCCTTATCTATTTTATTTGCATATATTTTCTCTATTCTTGGGTTGTCTCTTCATTTTGCTCATTTACCATGCAGTGCAGAAGCCTTATATTTTGAACAATCCATTAGTTTCCTTTAGGCTTTGTTGCCGATGCTTTTGAGTCATATTAAAAAGCATCAGTTCGAAGAATAATGTCATAGAGTGTGCCCCATGTTTGCTTGCCGTACTTTTATAGTTTCTGGCTCATGTTTAAGTCCTTAACACATTTTGAATTGACTTAAGTCTATCTTAATTTGTTTTGATTTTTGCATGTGAAGTAAATAGAAGTCTAATTTCATTCTTTCGCATGAAAATTATGTTCAGGTTTCTCAGCAACATTTATTGAAGGGACAACCTTTTCTTCAATACATATTGTTGGCATTTTCAACTAAAATAAACTGATCACAAAATTATAAATTTATTTTATGTTCTTGAATCTGCACATGTTTTATTTCATGCTGTTTTGGTGACTGGAGCTTTTTAGTATATTTTGAACTCAGGTTATGTGAAACCTCCAGGCTTGTCTTTTTTGCTCAAGGTTGTTTTAATCATTTGAATTTTTGTGAGTCTACACAAAACTGTGGGTTGATTTCTTCCAGCATCTCTGGAAAATGTCATTAGAATTTTTATAGCTATTGTATTGAAACTGCAGATCTCTTTTTGGAAAATGTAGATATTTTAACAACATGAATTCTTCCAACCTATGAGCACAGTTTCTTTTTTCATTTAGTTGTTTTTTCTTCAGTTTATTCCTTCAAAATCTTACAGATTTTCAGGTATAGGTCTTTTATTTACTTAATGAATTTACTGGGATGTATTTATTTGATGACTTCTTAACTATGATAAGTGAGATTGTTTTCTTAATTTCCTTTCCATTGTTAGTATGCTTCGATATTTGTGGATTGCCTATGCCTTCTGCAACTGAATTCCTTTGTTACTTCTGACAGTTTTTTCTTGTTCTTGTTTGTTTTTTGGTGGAGTTTCAGTTTTTTTCCAATATGATATCATGTTATCTGCAAACAAAGACAAATTGTTTTCTTTCCAATTTGCGTGGCTTTTTTTTTTCTTAGACTAATTGCTAGGACTTTCAGTGTTGCATTGAATAGAAGTAGCCAAGCAGCAATCCTTGTATTACTTAGAGAAAAAGTTTTCCTTTTTTACCCCACAACATAGCGTCAGTGCTGAGCTTGCCACACACTGGCCTTCCTAGATTGAGATCCATCCTTTTATAACTGTTGTTTAGAGATTTATCATGGAAGAAGGATGTTAAAATTTATTAAATACTTTTCTACACAGATTAAATGTTATCGTTATTTCTTAATTACATACCCCTAACCTGTGAACATGTGGGTTCATGGTGGTATGAATTAACTTAGAAGAGGGTAGCACTCCAGAGCTTGTAATGGGAAGCAAGCATGGGTTCTTGTTCCTACTCCATCTTTATGCTGCCAAGAAAATAAAGGGCAGGTATTCTCCCCTCTCTGCATCTGTTTTCTTTTGTTAGGGTGAAAACTTGCAGGTGGACAGCATCTTTTAAATTTTCGTTAAAAAAACAAACAAACAGCAATCTGTGAAACTGACTTCCCGGTTAAACTGATGCAGGTTAAGGCACTGTACCTGATGTGAACTGATAGTCTGAGACTCCTTTTCCCAAGGCAGCTGAGAGGTTTTTGTTTTGTTTTGTTTTACCTGGAAGCTACTAGAAACAAGCACTTTTTAAAAAAATGAAGTACAGTAGCTGAGTTCCCTTCTAGACCAAATAATTCATGAGCTCAGAGTGTAGGAAATGACACAAAAGAACCAAGAGATCTAGAATAAAGGAAGGAATATTTGGGTACTCTGACACAAGATGTAGGCACATCTATATACTGTTCAGATGAATAGAAATAGGGTGTTTATAAAACTCTGAAAAGAAAGGGCAATTTAGTTTGTCTTAAGTCACAGGGAACTAGAAGAAACAGAAGATGAAAACCACATGAAGGAATGGAAGGGCAGACCAGGAAAGAGACTAAATGTGTGGTTTTCTTGGGCATGTGTAACCTAAGAGAGGAGCTCCCGAGGAACCTGCTCTCAGAGATGGTCTGTGGTTCCTTCCAAACACAGAAGCATCTTTTCAGTGCATGAAGATAAAGCAGTGGGAGCCTGCTGATAATCTAAACCCTAGTTTTCATCCTGGTTGCTAGGAAGTCTGGGAAGCTCAATCAACACATCACCCAAACTTAAGGAAGCTCACATCCTTCTTCAGAGCGCCTGTTTCAGTTTCAAATTCTGTTCTCAATGCCACTGTCTGGTCCTTGGCACAATCCACCATGTCAATTAGAATTTCTCTTCCCTCTCCTTTCCCCCCTACCCCCACCTCACATCCTCTCTCCTCCCCTCCCCTCTCCTCCTCCCCCTCTTCTCTTCTCCTCTCCTCACACCTCTTCCTCCTGTCTTCCTTCCTACCCCCTCCTTCTCCCATCATATACAAGAAAGAGGGATGTATATAGATTACAATTTTAAAAAGAGTGCTTTGCTGATCTTTTAAGGAAACAACAAGAATGGATAGCATGCATGGAATTGTTAAAGCTGCTAAGACCTTTCATATTTCAAAGGCCTTTTAAATGTGTGTCATCTTTGGTCAACAGCTTTAGAATGCTAACAAGAAACTTTCACAAAGTGTTATTAGGGGTCCTAAGTTTTATTCTCTTTTAATTCTTTTTTTTTTATTTTTAAATTTGGTTCCTCTGTGGTGAGGAGGGACAGAGACTATGTATCTTTAAATAATAAAAAAATTCATTGTAATATTCTCATAAACATCATCCTTGGCCCTGCCATTGCAAACTTTAACAGCCTAGCAGCTAGAGAAGCAAGCAGGGCAAACAATACAAGAGTCATTATTGTAACTAAATTAGACCGTTTGTTTTCTTTCCCTCAAATCAAATTGTGTAGGAGCTGCTTTATTGCAAAACAGACATTAAAATTCCAGCAAGACCTCAGAGAGAAAGTAATTTCTATTTTATCAGTGCTGTAAAGCTGTCTTTATGTTCTGAAGCAGGAAATACTGCGAAGATATTTATAGCTTCAGTTCCAAAGCCAGTTTGAATAGAAATGTTAGCGGTCGCCAGGCTGTCATGCCACTTGGCGGAGCAGGGAATTTCAGAGAATTTGTGAATTACTGCTTCGGTCTTGACAAGTCTCTCAGTGAGGCTGGTGTGTGTGTCTGGAGCTGTGTGGTGTTAGTGGAGATAATGATTAAATCCTTGGATTGGCTTAAATGGGAGATTTAAATGATATTCTAGAGCTAATCGCTTGCACTCACCAAGTTGTTCTGGAACAAAGACAAGGTTTCTAACTTTGCCACTCTTTGTGCCTGGATGGATGTTTTCCTCCTCCTCCTGCTCCCTCCTCCACCCCCGAGCCTTGACCAGTCCACCCAGCCCAGGGCTCCTTAGCTGTCAGCATTGTTCACTGGGTTTTGACAGTTGCTTCTTCCCTGGGGTCTGTTGAGTTGATTCCTCCTTATAGCTTACGTTTACTTCAGATGTTCCTGTGGAATGGGCTGGGATTCCATCAACATTATCACCTACACTGTGGAGGAGTGTCCTTGCTTTACTAGGGGGAAGAACTGAAGTCTCTAGAGATGGACTACAGGAGTGCTGGGATTCCCTCATGTTCACCAGGAACGAGAGAAACTTCATGAAGGAGATATAGCCAGCCTTTAGAGCTAATTCTTATGAAAGTCTAACAACAGATAGAGATTTATATAGCTCCAGCATGACCCTGTGCTAGTAGGAGGCTAAGTCATGCTGAGCCTGCACACTTCTCTGTCCTGAAAGCAGTGTGGGTGAGGACAGTTGCTCAGAATGTCCACCTGTCTTCAGAGTGAAGGGGACTGTGGAAGTGTTCAGTATTCTCCTTAATAAAGCTGTTCAAATCTAATCCAAAGGGTTTTACTTTCTTCTCATGGATCAAGGGTTTGATTTATTCCATGCCGCTCATCACCTGACTGCTCAGGTCAAAGAAAAGATTTAATTCCCCATGGAGCAATCACACACTGTGGTTTTCCCCAGAAACACACCAGGAAAAGCCTTATTAAATGAAAAGCCTGTTTCTGCTCATAAGCAGCATTTGGTGAGAGATGGAGATACTTCTAAAATCTAAGTTGAGATAGAACTCCCTGCTTTGGGGAGTGTCCAACTGCACGGAAATGTATCCATGTTCTGCACTCACTATTGAATCCTAGAAATCCAGCTGAATCCTGGAGATCTCTGGTGCAATTCACCGTTGCAAGCTCAGGTCCTTCCCCTCAGGCTCTTCTTTTTTTATCAGTCCAAATGTAGCCAGCAGCTCCTCTGGCTATTCTGCACTCAGATGTGTCTAGTCCAAGATCAGTGGCACAGAACATGCACTAGATTCCAAACGCATATTAGCAAAAAGTAAGAACTAACTTAAAAGGGTTTTTTTTTTGATAGATTACATAGTGAAGGCATAATCTATATTGAATCACTAGATATTTTAACAATAATATAATGGGTTTAAAAAAAACCTGGTCATGAGAAGTTTTCTAAGGGGACACATAGATTGGTGGACATATTAAGCATCTGAATAAGGCAGAAAAGAGATAAGGTTGTATCTGTGAATAAGGACATGACTTCTACCTACTGTCTACTTAGATGGGCTGCTCTTATGTTTTGGGGAGCAATATGAATTAAGGATAAAATTTAAGCAGGAGGTACTAGGCTGGGGAGCGGTGCAGTTGCCAAAGTGCTTGCCTTGCAATCATGAAGAACTGAGTTCGAGTCTCAGCACCTATGTAAAAACACCTGTCCATGGTGAAGTGTTCACAGCACCAGGGAAGTGAAGACAGGCTGAATCCTGGGGCTCAATGTCTGACCAATACAGCTTAACTACTGAGCCCCATATTTCAAAAATAAGGTAAAGATAAACTGAGGAAGACACCTGGTCTACACATGCACACATGTACATACACACCCCCTCCACATGTACACCCACACATACACACAGGATGTACTATTAAATGCCATTGTTTATAGAAATGATTTTCATCCCCTTGAGCTGGTCTTTGGAGTTGCACTGCTTGCTTGTGGAAAACCTGTCTACCATAAATTTAATAGTTCCTTTCGGTGATTGTCTACACTTGTATTTGTCCTCACTGCAGTCCTCTGAGACTTCAGAAGCAGGGTACTGCTTGACTGAGTAATAGCCACTGAGGACAGATGTACCCTCAAAAGAAGTTTGAAGGGTGATAGGACAACCAGCTGAAGATTATTATACCAGGGCATGGACTGAACTGCTAGCCCAGGGCAAACATAGACAAGTCAGGTCATTGTGGGGTCATGGTGGAGTTCTTGATTCCAACTTAGCTTAGCTATCACTGAACTTGTCTGGATTCCCTTTTGAACTCAAATGCAAGACAGAACCCTAAATTAGTTACCTTCACATGGTCTTAGTGAGACATTATACTTTCTATCACATTCTATGACAATTCCCACCAGTTTTCCTAATGGTGGGTAAAGGACACTCAGGAAGAAATGGTAAGTTCATAAATGATGGACTTTTTCTGATGCAATACTAAGCAAATTCATTAAGGCTAATCAGGGTTACAACACTGAGCAGGTTTCGGCAGCTAGTGTGACAACATGAACCCAGAACCTTCTGACTCAAGGACTGATGCTCCTTGAGAGACTGTAATACCAGCCAAAACTGTGAAGTGCACACTAAGAGCAAGGTTATGTGACTGAAGTTAAGACAACAGAAACAGGCAGCTGTGAATCTCTATGAAGAGATACTCAGAGTTATTCTGCTTGTTTCCATTCTCCATTTTTATTTTGCAGTTGTGTCCTATCACACACACACACACACACACACACACACACACACACACACACACACACAGGATTCAAAACCTATGAGTTCTTTCATGGTTCATTAGCTATCAAGTTTTTTGATATTAACACATTTTCTCCTGAGGCATAGGAACATTTCATTGGGGAACCAAGAGAAATATTCTGTTGAGTGAATATATTGAGCTAAGAGTTGCACATCCTCTCACAACATCATGACATTATACAGGCTGCAAGGCAGAAGTTCTGTTGTGTTTCATGCCCTCCCACTCTTATATGTACTAAATTCTTATTTAATTCCAGTCTTTCATTATTTAAATATTTTTAATTTCCCTCACCATGTCTGCCCACACAACATGATGTCCCACCATGATGATAATGGAATGAACTTCAGAACTGTAAGCCACCAAATTAAATATTTTCTTTTATAAGAGTTGCCATGGTCATGGTGATTCTTCACAGCTAACTAATACAACAGTGATTAAAAAAATTATGCACTTAGAAAAACCCAAATTCTGTTTGAATTTTTAGTAAATAATAATCTGAGAAACTAAAAATCCATAGAATTTTTCTAAAATAGCAAGATGTTAGTATTTTGAAAATTACATCTTGATTTTTTTTCTTCCATTGATGATACTCGTGAACTCTTGATACTGGTTGAGTACTCTAGATTGGTCTGGCTAAGAAATGAACTTAAGGAGACTTAATTATACCAGGAGGCCAGCATGTGCTTTCTGAAAAATCTCATTACAAGGTTACCCCCAACTACAATGCTCCTGTCTTTAGGTCACCACAGGGTTGGTCTTTCTCTGAGTGTCATCGCTCACATGCTGGTGTACCTGCTTTGTTATTCCTCCTTATGTAATATATGGTGTAACTAAGAGGCTAGCATTAGCTCCGTGTTCTTCAAAGCCCCATATGGACTTGTGTACAAGGAAGAGAGACAATCTCTCTCCCACCTGGCATATCCTTGGCTAGTGGGTATCATGGAGGATAAGATGCTGTTATTCCTGTGGAGATTTTCTTTATATATTCTCTGCTGCACTGTGGTGAGCCAGATGCCATGAGCTAGCAGTCCTAAGTCCCCAACGCTGTAGTCAACCACTATGGACACATGCAGTGGCCACTGGAGGGCTTTTTAGTCTGGGTCTTAGCCATAAGGTGGATTAAATATGCATACTCCCTAGCTGACCTAGAGCTCTATCCATTTCTGTCAGCACAGAATTACTAATAACTAGGAGAATGCAGAAAATATAATGCTGAGGCCCCAGTGACAGGGAGAATGAAAGGCAGGGCTCTGTATGCTGGGAAGCCATGGCCTTGATTAGAATGCTTCTGCAGTATTTATTTTTGCCCAAGACCTATAAATAAGGCCAGCACCAGGCTATTACTAATGTCTGCCGTCATTTCACAGGGCCTCTGTTTTGATGGAGCACCCATTGCTACAAAATAATATTTCTTTCCACCTTTGTCTGCATCTGTTCTTGAGTGGAAAACCTTCTGAGGGTTCCAGGACTGTGGCTGCAGATGGAAAAGGCAGGGGTAGGATGCTGTAGCCTTCTAGGGATCTGAGTGGGGACTGGCATCCTTGCCTCTGACTTGTAGTAGGAGTTCATGAGATGCAGAAAGGACCTTTCAGGATCAAAGGTCAATGTTCTGATGCAAAACATGTCCTTTCTTAACATTGCTATGGGCATTTGCATCTCTTGCCTAGGTGTTTGCTGTGTCTTGCCTAGGTGTTTGCTGTGCACTGTCTTCCTCCAGTCAGCCAGATCCACATTGGAGACACAGGGTTTCTACTTCCTCACATTACCTTCCTTTTTCCTGACACCCCCACCTCACCTTTCTCTCTGACCTGGGTCTTACTATGTTTCCCAGGCTGTCTTCAAACTGGAGAGCCTCCTGCCTTAGTACTAGGAGTACTGAAACTTTCTTCTTAATACTGGACACAGCCTCTCTATCTACCTCTGTTGACTGAAGTACACAAACCTCAAATGGAAATTGTTTCAGTTGTCCCAAGTACTCTTCTGGTTCTCTTATGTATCCTGAGTTTTTACATAGTCCATAAAAATCATCACAAGAAGAATTTATATTATATTTTTGTAGCAGTTCTTCTATATTTCTTTCCTCACAGCAGAAATATTTAGAAAGAGTATGTTGCATACTTTAAAAGTCACACAGAATGATGCTGATAATTTTCTGTGACACTAAAAGTATATGTGTATATTATGTGTGCTTTCCAAGAACTATTATCTATAAAGCAAAAGTTCATGAGACTCCATAATCCATGGAAGGTGATGTGAAAGTTACAATGCAGGGCCACCTCCTGAATGCACCAAAGATTTAATGAAAATAGCTATTGTTGTTGTAAAGAACGAACACATAATGAGTAGAATCAGGGTTTTTGTTCATGGTTATTATGGCTAGTTCAGTACTTTACAGTTGATAATCATAGTAGGATTTGGACAATCATTCACAATTTAACTGAGGTAGATGTGCATTCTTACCCACAAGGCTTATGTCTTTTTGGAATAAGTACTCTGTTTTCTAGTCTATTGTGTCCATGTGTGAGGTTAAGGCAAACTAAGAAGAAGGCATGGGATTCTTCCAGAAAGCATCTTCAGGTACATGCTTATTCAAAAAGTAGTGACCTCAATCCACCTCTCAGCTTCTTGGTCCTGGAAAACAATATTCTTCCTTGGAAAGTGTTTCAGTTTCCTTCCGTCCAGACTACTTTACAACGATCAGCCACTCTCAAGTTCCTTCCCACAAAGATAAGGTAAGTAAAAACCAACTGGCCCACCAGAGACCCCCATTCTTCCACTTGTTTTGTGTGGTCTCTCATTTCTGGATGTTTCCTTGAGCAGCAGAATACTGGGTGGTACTAGCCTTGCCCCCAACCTGGGTAGTTCTGTAGAACTGAGGAGGAATAGATTTTCCTTTTCTACTTCATTGCAGAGATGGTAGAAAGGACCCTTTACCCATATAAATGAAGCTGTAGATACATGCCTACCTACAAGCTGGGACAGAAGAGTGATAGAGAATTCTCAGGAAAAACTACAAATATGACAATGAAAAGTAAGTATGTATAAGAAGAATATTCCACAGGAGACACAACATGTGGGTTCTTCGAACTAGCAGATGACAGTCAATGTTTTATTCTGGATGCTAAAATGCCAAACTGCAATGTTCAAACTTCAGAAGGCCTTCAGAGGCAGCTCTAGTGTAATATAAATATCTGGATATAACATCCAGAAGATCTTGATTAACTGACTAGCTAGGTGCTCTTGAGATGAGGTCTGACCATAAACCTGAGGCTCGTCTCCTGAGCTGCAAAATGAGGCATTTAATACTGACTCAGAGTGAGTAGGCGGCAACTGGAGCATGTCCACACCTCCAGAACATTCTGAAGCTTGTGCACTGGAGGTGTGAGCCAAGACCAGGTTTCCCGGAGGATGAGCAAGTCACCCATGATGGGAGGGAGTAGGCTGAAAGCTGAAGCACTGCGGAATAGGCAGAGGGTCTGCAATGATGTAAGCTGATGGCTAGTTGCAAACCAACTTTCCCCAAGCTGTCTTGTTACTTCTAGAATGTTTTGTCTTGGGTCAGTATTGCATTTAACTGTCTTCTGTTGAAGAATGGAAAGAGAAAGGAAAAGATGGGAGAGATGGAATGTGTGAGCCTCTTCCCCTGTCATCACATACAAGGTGGTTACTAACACAGACAGACAAGCGGACAGACATACACTCACTCACAAAGACACAAGAGAAACTGAGAGGAATATGGTGATATTTTATTTGTACTGAAATGTGATTTTATTGGTATGTTAATAAATAAAGTTGCCTGGGGGTCAGAGCTAATAGCAAGCCATAGCAGAAGCTGGGCAGTGGTGGCACACACCTTTAATCCCAGCTCTTGGGAGGTAGAGCTAGGTGGATCTCTGTGTATTCAAGGATACAGCCAGCATGGAGACACATGCCTTTAATCTCAATACCAACCATAGAAGACCTGGAGGTCTGTACAGATAGGCAGTGATGAGGAGGTCATGTGGTTGGGTTTACAACCAATGAGAAGGAAGAACAGAAAGTCAATAAAAGGACAGACACACAGGAAGTAGGTCTTTTCTGAGGGGAAGGACGACAGTGGCAGCTAAGGGTAAGAAAGGCAGTTTTAAGTCTCAGCTCTCAGCTACTGCTCTGACCTCTTGGGTTTTTAACTCTGCAATTGGCTCTGTGTGTCTTATTTAATAAGACTGTTCATCTACAAAGGAAGAGAGAGAGAAACAATATACTTGAATACAAAGAGAGACTTTCTATATGTGTCTGAGTATATACACAGACATATACATATATACATAACAGAGAGATGTTATGTATATACACACACATACACACGCATGAGAGACAGAGGGAAGGAGGGAAAGAGAGGAAGAGGAATGGGAGAGAGGGAAGGAGGGAGGGAGGGAGGGAAGAAGGGAGGGAGGGAGGGAGGGAGGGAAGAAGGGAGGGAGGGAGGGAGGGAGGGAGGGAGGGAGGGAGGGAGGGAGGGAGGGAGGTCCTGTGATTATCTACATACCTTTCACTGAGAACACAGCAATAGTTGGGAAAGTTCCTACTTGTTAGAACTCCTAGACTTTCCAGTACTCACTTTGGCACTACTGTTCCACACAGTGAGTGAATTGTGGAAAACTTATTTACTCATTCACCTTATTGATTGCTTGCTTTCTTGCCTGATTGCCAGTAATCTATTACAGACTGAACATAGTAAAATTCAGAATTGTACAGAGAAATTCATGAATTAAATGTCTATTCTAAGTCACCCAGAAGACTGAATAAAATCACCCAGAAGACCCCCAATATCAAGAAAAATTCCCCCAAACTGATTACTAACTAGACCCTTAGACTCTTCTATTACTGTGAGAGGTAAGTCCACTTCTCATACTCTGATCAAAGGCTTCATAGTGAAGGGTTTTGAAAAGGAACTGGACCAGAGCAGAGCAGAGGGCCATCCAGAGCCTGTGTCCACAGGTGCCTGTGGACCACTAACACTTGCTATGAGACTTGAGATCAAGTTACAGATCAGGAATGGATCAGTATGTGTGAGGTGTAAATATAAGATACCAATTCAAAGCAGGAAAGTTGAAAAGGATCTGGACAAAGCTTGAACATGGAAAGAAATGCCTGAGTGGGGTTTTCAGACTGAGTGCCCAGAATGGATCATAATGACTTATCTTAGTATAATTTTATTTCTGTTGTATACAACAGACTAGGGGTTGAGCCTATGGCTTTGCAAATGGTTGGAAGATGTTCTGTCACTGAGTGACATATTACCAGTCCCCTCTTTACCTTTTATTTTGAGATTTCCTTGCTAGGCATCCCAGGCTGTCCTTTAACTTACTTTGTAACCCAGGCAGACATTGAACTTAAGATTCTTCTGCCTTAGCCTCTCAAGTAGTAGCTGTGATTATAGGCCTGAGACATCATGCCTGGCTTAAGTATAAAAGTTTTAATAGAATCAAATCAGGCATGTAGCTAAGAAAGACAAGAAGACCCCTGAGTGTGTTGTGCAGTCACATCTCTGTGCATATCATTAAGGCGATAAGGTTCTCTCTTAACATCATGGGTGGTAGGGTCTAGGTGGCTGGAGAGAGAGAGAAAGCAGATCCTGTTATAGAAGAGAAGGCTGAAAGAGAGCACAGACCTGGGTATGCTTGATGCCTGGTGCTGTTTCCCATGTTTTGGAAGAGCCCCTTACAGGTCACAGGACTTGGAATTACACAGACTGGCTAGGTTTAAGAAGGACTGGATTCAGTCTTGCCACCAGCACTTGCTACATGCATAATCTCACACAAATCACTTGCTCTAACCAAGCCTTAAGTTTCCTTGTTTGTGAAATGGGGAAATAGTAGCAGGATCATCTCGAAGGTCATAATGTGATAACATGTACACACTGAGGTTGGGGAGCTGGTGAAACACAAGCATGTGAAACACTTTACCACCTAGTGGTATCTGCATCATGGGTGCCACTGTACAAAGAATGGCTGCTTTGGGCCACTTAGGGTGTCCCTTTTGTCCTATTTGGGGATAGGAAGATGAATAAGGCAATCTTCTTTCCTTCAGGAGTCCATTAATGAAGAGACACCTGTGCATGAATCATTGTGACTCAAGGAACCAAAACGATTGCCAGGAAGAAAGTCTGTGCTGGTGCTGGTGCTGGTGCTGGTGCTGCATGAGGGGAGAGAAAGGTGCTAGACCACCTTGTAGCTACAGTTTTCCTGCCTGGCCCACAGTCAGGACAAATCTTTCTCACTCGCCAGTCCCACAGCTGCTCAGACCCAACCAAGTAAACACAGAGACTTATATTGCTTACAAACTGTATGGCCATAGCAGGCTTCTTGCTAACTGTTCTTATATCTTAACCCATTTCTATAAAACTATATCTTGCCACGTGGCTCGTGGCTTACCGGCATCTTCACATGAGGCTTGTCATGGTGGAGGCTGGCAGTGTCTCTGACTCAGCCTTTCTTTCCCCCCCGAATTCTTCTCCTCCTTGTCCCACCTATACTTTCTCCTGCCTGACTACTGGCCAATCAGTGTTTTATTTACTAACCAATCAGAGCAACACATTTGCCATACAGAACATCCCACAGCACCACCTCTACCTACACAACCATAGTACCATGTCACCTGGATCACTGTAGGCAGTTCTGGATGACCCCTCTCAGGATCAGAGAGGGCTGGAGGAGGTCTGCTCTTTCCACCTGTGGAGCTGAAGCAGAATGAAATTGGGATCTGAGTCCATGAGAAATAGGACAGGTAGGCAGCTACTTTTACTTACTTCAATAATAAAATGCTATAGACAGACAGTCTGGGAAATCCCTCTGTGTACCTGCATAGAAACACTTGATTTTAGTGTGGAAGGTTGGCCTAGTGAGAGAGATTAAAATAATAATAAATAATAATAATAATAATAATAATAATAATAATCCAGGTTCTAAGGCTGAATTGAAGCAAGGAGGTCCACTGGGGAAGGAGGAGGGCCAGAAGAAGCCTCTCTTCTGACTGCCTTAAAGGCAGATTGGGATCTCAGTGGGAAAGACAGGAAGGACACTTGAAGGTGAGAGAAGTACCTCACCATAGTGTAGTGTAGCTGGGGACACAGTGCAGGTTCCTCTCATTCTTTTCACCCTATTAGGCTTCCACACTGAGTTCACCCTATATTGTCTTCTGCGTTCTGCCCAGAGTCTCTTCCAGTGAACACTGTTTACCAGTTAACTAGTAGACACTGCAAGTTCATGCAGTTATCAACATCAGAGGCAACCCTTGCCCAGCAGAAACCATGTGATATGCTTTGGCCTCCTCTGCTGGAAGACAGACCCACAGTTCATTCTCTGAGCTTCCAGGAAGGAGGGAAGTACTGAGCCCTTGGTGCCACAGTGGATAAACCTCTTTCTTAGCTCTCTCTATCCCCAATCCCTTTTGCCTTAATTTTTATTTCACTTAAAAATACAAGGTATATAGCCAGGTCAGGCTCTACATTTTAGAGAATCCTAAACTAAGAAAGGAGTGGAATGGAGTATTGTTAAAGAGAAATTGTCATTTTGGGGGTTGGTGAGATGGCCCAGCCATTATGAGTGCATGTTCTTACAGAAGACCCGAGTTCAGTTCCCAGCACCCACATGGAAGCATGCAACCACCCATAACTCTAGTTCCAGGGGACCCAATGCCCTCATCTGGCCTCTGTGTGTACTAGGTACATACATGGCACACATACATACAGGAAGACAAAACACTCATGCACATAAATTAAAACCAATAAATCTAAAAACAATTTAAAGGATAAATTGTCTTTAACAATTTTTGAATTCCAAATTTGTAACAACAACTCACCATTTCCATGGTCTGGCTTGTGAGAGAAACTTGTAAATATCATTGTGCCAATTGCTGCTTCTGTAACCCTGGAAAGCATTAATCACTGTGAGACCCAGTTTCTTAATTTACTTCTGTCTCTTAAAGATGAACAATGAAGCCATGTATTTAACATATTTAACCTGTACCAAGCAAGTTAGCTGCTGTTACTGCCAACAACAGCAATCAATTAAATTTGTTGGTGGCAGCTGTGTGAACTTCTAGTACCCACCAGTGTAACCAGAGTGTCTTCCTCAAACCCAAGGAGACTGTGATGGCCTACGAGTGAGCAAGTCACACAATAGCTTTCTAGCCTTGGGACCATGAACATAAAATGCGTTTGTAGATTCACACATCCGAAATGCAGCTTTAAAAGTCTTTAAAATGTGACAGGACTATTTTGACTCCACACAACACACACCAATATGTCTGGTCAAGAAAAGAACATGTGTCTTTTCAGAACTTGAATTCATCATATGAGTGTTTTTTGTTTGTTTGTTTGTTTGTTTGTTTGTTTGTTTTCTTCATTTAAGTCAGCAGCTCACAAAACACTTGGAAAAAGATTGTTTTACTAGTTTATGGTCCTGGCTGGTTTATGTTCAAGGGGACCTAATGTCAACAACAAGGAAATGAGGATGAAAGGACAAGGGGGACAGAAAGAAGTTTCCAAATGTTCTTTAAACTTGGATCACAGAAGCCAAGATACATGTGATTTTAGGGCTATCAGGGATGTGAGAGACCATCAACCTCCCAATTATAAGCGAGAAAACCAAGCATGGCAAGGACATATGATTTGGTGGAGGATAGACTGATACAAGGAGTGGGATCAAACTAATGCCTGATCACCCAAGATAGAACCCAGCATTATTCTAGCTTTGTTACATACTAAGAATCGTTCAGGGGGAAATACTAAGATTTTCTAAGTGACTGCTCAGAAAGGAGGATGCCCATTTGGAAGGAAGGGTCTTAACTTAGAAATAGGTTGAAGGAGAATTTAGGCAACATTGTCACAGGTGAAACCATATCCAGCTGTGCCCAGGGCTAATGAGTATCTTTCCTTTAAGATTGAAACCAAGCATAACAATGCCTCCTTCCCACAGTGCATCCCCAGGGTAAAGGCAGGTATGAGACAAGTAGGGGAAGGTGCCAAAGCTCTATTTCATTATAGCAATTCTCTAATCCTGATATTAATTAACACAGATGCTCTTGCTTGCACACACAGACACACAGGCTCACACAGAGGGAAATAAATGAGAGGGAGAGGGAAAGGGAGAGAGAGATTACAACCACCACCACACACATAGGCACACAAAGAGACCTTGCAAATGGATCTGTGTCCTCTCAGTTGGGAACTCTTATCTTTGTTTCCACAGGGAAGGAAAGAACAGTCATTCCAGTATTAAGTTGTAGATTTATCTGCCAGGAAGTGCAACCTCTGATTCCCATTATCAGTAACAACTGTCTGAAAAGCTCCAGCACATGGGAGTCCTCCATACCCTATCCAGGCTTGAACATGTACAAAACTCATGTGTGTCTTACCCAAGCTCGAACATATACACACAAACACATGTCCTCTTTACCTAGACTTAAACACATGCACACAGATATATGTGTGCCTTGGATGTTGTAGCCAGGCTTTTACATGTTCATATACCCTCCTTACCCACATTTGAACACATACATACACCAATACATATAAGCCTTGCCCAGACTTGAATACGGACACATGCAAACACATGTGTGAAGCTTGAACACTTGTACACATAAACATTCATGCCTTACCCAGGCTTAAACATGGACACATGCAAATACATATGCCCTCCTTACCCAGGCTTGAACATATATTGTACACATGTGTGAGGCTTGAACATCCATGCCTTACCCTGGCTTAAACATAGACACATGTAAACATGCATGCCCTCCTGACACAATCTCACTCACAGAAGAAACTTTAGTCCCATTTGTAAGGATCTAGAGAAGGAATTATTTTAATTTTGATAACTTTTGTTGCTAATACACCGATTATAAAACAAATAGATGAGGTATGATTCTTTAGGAGAAAAAAAAGGAAGTGTTCTGTAAAAAAGTAGAGATAGTTGCCAATTAATGATTACAGGTCTGATTCTAGCCATTTCTCTCTAACTGACCAGATTAAGCCTGTCAACACTTCACTTCCATGCTTTCTGTTTCTCAGACACAAATCTTTTCTTTCAGGTGACAATTCCTACTTATTTGGGCCTCATTTAAATTTATCAAAAATCATATTATCAATTCAATTCAAATCCATTTGGTTTGAAAATAATCAAAAGTACATAACAAAATATTTACATAATGACATAAATACAAATCATAAACATATGGCACATAATGTATATTACAATATTTATGTAATTAGGAGTAACTCTTCTACTGAGGCATCACAACAGGTGTCTAAGACACAGAATGGAAACACCCTGATTTACTGTTTGAGTTGAAAAGCATAGCTATGACTGGATTTGTGGGTCCCCACATCTCTGAAAACAAGGGGCCATCAAGAAAGGATGTCCCTGTCTCTACTGTACGCCCTTCTGTAGATGAAATTCTAAACAGTCTTATTAAATAAGAAACATAGAGCCAAAGAGATCAGAGGACTAGCGAAGAGCCCAAACTACCTTTAGCCTACCACCCATCCTTCCCCAGAGAGAGCTTCTCCCTGTGTGACTTGTCTTTTATTGCTTTCCTGTTCTGCCTTCTCATTGGCTCTAAGCCCAGCCACATGACTTTCTCGTCACTGCCTGTCTATACAGACTTCCTGGTCTCTATGGTTGGTACTGGGATTAAAGACTTATATCACCAAGCTTGACTGTGTCCTTGACCACACAGACTTTGCCTGCCATGTGATCGGATTAAGGGCGTGTGTTACCACCGCCGGACTTCTGCTTAATGTCTCGCTTTGACCTCTGATCTCCAGGCAACTTTATTAACATACAAATAAAATCACATTTCAGCATAAATAAAATATCACTGTACCCTTCCTGGTACCTACCCTCCTGAAGCCATGGGTCTCACTGAGTCTCGTGGAGCTGTTTATGAAATAACAGTCCTTCTTGATTTCCATGCCAGCACATGCATACTTGCTTAGCTGCTTATCTGTTCTCTGCCTGGTGCAAGGCACTGGAAAAAAAAAAAACAAGGAAAGAGGATGCAGGTGCATGTGTTTGTTGGTCTGTCTACCTCTCTGCATGTTGATGGTCATCTCTGACCGTCTACCTCTCTGTGTGTCTGTCCATGGTGATTTATCAATCTCTAGGTATGTTTGTGGCAATGTCTGTCTTTTTCAACACCTTTGTGTGTTCATGGAGGTGTTCATGTGTGCATGTGTATCTGCCCAATCTCTCTGTGCATGTCCATGGAGATGTATATCTATCTTGTCTGTCCATCTCTGTATGTCCATGAGGTGTTATCTGTCTGTCCACTTCTGTGTGTACAAGGAGGTGTGAGACTATCTGTCTGTCTATCTCTGGGTGTATCTATGGAGATGTGCACATGTGTAATGTGTTTGTCCATCTCTGTATGTGTGAACATAGAGATGTGTGCATATATACATGTGTCTGTGTATCCAGGAAGGTATTTGTACATGAATATGACTTTCCATCTCTCTGTGTCTCCTCAGAGGGGTGTGTGTGTGTGTGTGTGTGTGTGTGTGTGTGTACCTATCTCTGTGGATCTGCTGAATGCACATATAAAGATGGTACTAACAGTGGAGATGGGAATTGTAATCCCAACTTTCTGGTAAGAGAGATAGGAATCTTCAGAGTTCTCAAAGGGTAAATGTAATTGCTTCTTGCTTGAGATTAATGAGAGCCAGAGGGAGCTCCACAGAGTTTGCTAGACTGATGGCCAGGAGACTGCTCTCCTGGGGTGCTACTAGCCTGCATAGTCACCTTGGTGAGACAGACTGGGTTTCACCATCATTTTCTTTATCTATAATACAAGTTGAAGGCCCCCTCCTTTCCACTTCATTTAGAAGTGTTAGAGTCATAGAGGTTCTTGAGCAACTGTGAATCAATGTATAATTACTGACTTGGTTTTATGGGCTACCTGAGTTGGTAGAGGAAGGTGACAAGTTCTACACTGCATACTGGAACTGCCATGATGTTCATTCAGTTTTCTTTGACCTCCGACCTGAGTTATCCTAGGTGATGGCCTTCCTTCTAAGGCAACTACTACTCTCATAGGCTATTTATTTTACATTAATCCCTGGAAGCTTTTTGCTTCTAGCATCATCCATAGACACCATTTCTCCAAAAGGCTTTGAAGAATGATCTATGAAGGAAGCTACAAAACATCTCAAGATCAATTGCTGTAATTATCTTCTGAATAATTTTCTACCATTATTCAGGCTGTACATATTGTACATGAAAGGCTATGTTCAGCCAAACCAGAGCTTGCTGGGTCTGGGATTTACAGCTCACTGTGCAAGAAGATTTAGAAGGCAACCCCTAGGAAATCCATCTGGGGATGGTTGAGAGGATAAAGGAAAATATAAGTTCTTTTAATCTTAATATTCTTTATGCTCTGCTCATTATGATTAGATATATCTTCTAGTTAAGCCCTCAACAAAAATAGAACTGGCAATGAAAAGACGATTTATTTTCTTTCTATTGCTAAGGGAAAATAGCACACATAAAAATAATAATAACACTATAAATGCGGCGATGCTTAGCTATTTAGAGAGCCATCCAACATCTCTCATTTGCAGAATTTGAAGAATAAAGGAAAGAATCCCTCTTCAGACCATGACTGAAGAACAGAAAATACTAGCTGACTTCTTGTCCTTTCTTGGGCTTTGTAGGCGCTCAAATATCCCCTTTATCTTTAACATGTAACAGAGTGAAAAGCATCACCATTTCCATTCCTTCCTCCCTCTACCTCTCAAGGGACAATATCTAAAAGGAGGCGCATGAGAATGCTGAGGAAGATGAGGAGAGCTTCCTTTCCCTTTAAGATGATTACTGAGGGAGAGTTAGAAGGGAAGTAAAACCCAATACATTTGCTGTTGCATTGATTATTAATAGAAATGATTATTAATACGTCACATGAGACAGTAAATGCTTCTGCTCTAGACCTCAGCCCCTGAGTGAGAGGCTGTCAGTGGCTGGACAATAATACATTTAGCAGCAAATTTCTTCTGAGTCAAAGTGGATGCTTCTCCCCCAGGAATGGATCCTAAGGAGACAGGAGTGCTTTCTGGTTTAAAAAAGAAAATCAACTTCCAAATTGCTTAGGCAATAACAAACCATGGTAAGTTTCTATTACAGGACAATTCATTCTGAGGATTACATTAGGCACAAGTTATTTACCTGACAACACTGACTTGGGCAAAGTTGCTGAACTGCCTTGAAATCAACTGGCTGAGATGCCGCAGTGGAGGGTGACAGCTCTGTAGCTGGGTTTGTATGCTCTTGGCCCAATGCAGCTGGGTGCCCTGCTGAGATAAGAGAAAGGACCAGATATGTACCCAGAAAAAGACAGAAGGTATGACCAGCACACATGATCCCTCTTTCCGGCACAGGATGGATGTAGTTATGAGTGATATTGGGGAGGTTAGGAAAAGGAAGCCACAATGAAGGCTTCCCTGTCTCCTGAAGGACTCCAGGGTTGAAGCATCCTGACAGTGCTTTGCTTCCCAGTGTGTTCACCCAACATCCTTAGAAGGAAGTACAAGAAGACAAGAATGGCTTTTGATAGAGTCACAGGCTGCTGCATCTGAAAGGGTCTTAAAAGTCAGCCAGTCTAGCCGGGCGGTGGTGGCGCACGCCTTTAATCCCAGCACTCGGGAGGCAGAGGCAGGTGGATCTTTGTGAGTTCGAGGCCAGCCTGGGCTACCAAGTGAGTTCCAGGAAAGGCGCAAAGCTACACAGAGAAACCCCGTCTCGAAAAACCAAAAAAAAAAAAAAAAAAAAAGTCAGCCAGTCTAACGTGGTGGGACAGCAAACTCAGCAGCTGAGTCCCCTTGCTCTCAGCCTTGCTCACAGGTCCAGTTCACAGTGGAAGTTTAATGCGAGCTAACTAAATGGTCTTTCTCATTCTACAGACCTATCCTCTGAGTATTATACAAGCTACTTCTGTGTGGCTGTGACCAAAATACGTGACAGAATAGCTTCAAGGAAGAGGATTATTCTGGTTAGAGACTTGAGTTCAGTACAAGTTTTCATGTGTCTGCATGCACTTGAGCAGAATATCCTGATAGGGCTGGCCTTGAAAGAGAGCTGCTCTCTCATGAGACAAGAGCAGAGAGTAAGACAGGAAGTTGTTAAGGAAAAAACAACCCTCCAAGAACACATCCCTGTGACACCATTTCCTAAAGCTTCTCCTACCACCAAAAGTAGTGCCATCAGCTGGGGACAAAATGTTTAATAAATGAGCCCAAGGAAGACATATTCACAACACAACCAAGTATCAATGGGTTTAAATGTCAGAAGGTTAGACTGTGGCAGAAATGAGATTGGAGCTCACACCTCACATTTCTTACATATAAAAGAATGGATCTTTAAAAAATTAAAAATTTACCAACATGTAACATAATATCCATTGTGCTATAGCTATCTCCCTCATGGATTGTTTTCCTTTTCTTTCTAATGTGATATGTTCAGCTGAATCCTGTTTGGAGTTTTTAATCACAAAACTACAGACTCATGCCTTTAGCCAATTTGAGAAGTTCTGAAAGTAATTCCGGATTTCATTTCATTGGGCTGTGTATGTGCATATGTGTACATGTATTTGTGTATATGTGTATGTATATACATATGTGTATATATGTGCATATGTATGTATATGTGTGTGCATATGCATGTATATATGAATATGTTTTTGTGTGCATATATGTGTGTGTATATGTGTATGTATGTATGTGTATGTGCACTTGAGAAATTTCTGGAAGTGCAAGTGTTCTTAACAGGTACATTTCAGATAATCCCATTGTTGGGTAGGCTCTCATGATATAAAAACATTTGGGAATTTTACTCAATTTCTCCAATGGCCATGGCTCTCCAAAGCATGAAATACATACCAATGCTGTCAAAGTGGAAAAGAGACCTAAAATCTGAGGATAATTACACACATCACACTAACTACCCAGAAGCACTATTAGCTAATGAGATTAGCCAGAAGCCCTGTCCAGCATTGATTAATCAAAGAATAATGCCAACACACCTGCAGTGAAGAGGCTCCTGATCCCCAACAAAAGGACGGCAAGCGGCTGTTTGGAAATAGTGAGCATTTGTATGACTGCCATCCTCCAGCCTTACAGGAAGCAAAAGTCATCTTAGATTAATGTTCCACGGGGGGGGGGGGGTGTTAAATAGATGGTACATCCAATAGTTATGTCACTCTAGACAAAAGGAACTCAGTCTGCAGTTCAATTCCTTCATTTAAAAAATGGAAACACTCATATTGTCTGTCCATTTAGTTCATAAGATTGTGAGAAATTATTTTTAGGGCCATGCATAATCTTAGCTCCAAGCAAGCCTTTTGGTGCTTAAAAATAGCAAGCTAGTCAAAAGCCCCAATTGTGAAATATCTTGCTGGGACTCCCTTGTCTGTCATTGGGAGAAAAGATCACAGTAAGAAGACTTGCCAACAGTTTACAAAACGCAGGCAACTGAAAAGAAGATCACATAACTGAGTATGAAAAATAATGGGAGCACGGCTGGAGATAAGAGCCCTTATGCTCCTGCAGAGGACTGGGGTTTGGTTCCCAGAACCCACTTGAGAGACTTACAACCCTCTGCTACTCCATATCCAAGGATTTGACATCCTGTTTTGGCCTCTGTGGACAGCAGGCACACATTCATACATGCAGGCAAACATGTATACACATAAAATTAAAAATATATTTAAGATATACAAGTAGTCTTATAGCAAATAATCACACATAGATTTCACTTTATTCATAATTAAAATAAATCAAGACTACACAATCTTGTCTTGCTGTTACAGAAAGACTCAATCATTTGGCTGCTCCCTAATCCCATTGGCACCATAAAGACAGAGTGTTCATGCTTTTTCTTAGGAAAGTTGCTGAAGAATCACCATATAATTCAAAGATTCCTACAGTAGATACATTGTAGTTTGTTTTCCTGGATAATTCTGCTGGTCTTGGAATACATACAGGGGCTTTTTGATGCATATTCAAAAGTATCATTAGGAAGACTGTCTTTTGGATTTGTGATGTACTAGCTAAAAGAATTCCAGTTGGTAAAAGGCTGGGAGAAAGAATTTATATCACCAGACACTGGGGAGAAATCTAAATGCTTTGAACTTCAAAGACTCTTAGTAGGGAGAAATTAGCCAAGTCTCCTTTCAGCTGAATGAAGGATTTAATTTCCCAGTGTGAGGAGTCTAAAGAAAAGGATGGAGCATGAACAGTCTATGATGAGATCCTCAGGCAGAGGTCTCTTAAGTGGTCCAGAAGATGCTGTGATAGAGACCAAGCTTCTCTTTTTGCATCAGGAAAGTAGACTTAATATTTCAGACATGTTTTCCTTCTTTTTAAAAGACAATTATTATGGCTGGATAGCTGCTTTTTTTAAGGTCCCTTATATAATAAATTTCATCCTTGGTGAAGAAATTATAGCAAAGCTTTATTATTATTAATATTACTTTTACATTTATTTGTGTGTGTGTGTGTGTTTGTGTGTGTGTGTGTGTGTGTGTGTGTGTGTGTGTGTGTGTGTGTGTGTTTACACACATGTATATTCCTGGAGGTGAGAGGACAACTTGTTGGAAAGAATTCTCTCCTCCCACCTAAGTGCTAGGAAGTAAGGAGAGACAGTTAGGGACAAAAGAATATAAGAAAAATATGAGGCTGGAAAGATGGCTCAGTTAGGAAAGTACTTGCTACATAAGCATAGGACCTGTGTTTGGGTTCCCAGCACACCTGAAAAAGTCATGGTCCATGGTACGTACGTGTGACTCCAGCACTGGGAATGAAGAGACAGGCAGATCCCTTGGAGCTTGTTGGTCAGGTAGTCTAGTTGAGACTGGGAGGCCCTGGTTCAGTGAGAGATCCTGTCTCAAAAAACAAGGTGAAGAGTGCTTGAAGAAGATACCCAATGTTGACCTCTGGCTTCCATATGTACTTATACCTGTACACATAGGTACACACACAAATATACACACAAAGAATAGAGAAAAATAAAGTTGTAGTATCACTGTATGAAATGAAGTAAGGAATGAATACTTACTATGTTGCTGGAGGGCTTCTCTCCAGGTTCCCCAAGCCCCGCAGTCCCACAATCCACGTATAAAATAATCACTCAGACGCTTATATCACTTATAAACTGTATGGCCGTGGCAGGCTTTTTGCTAACTGTTCTTTTATCTTAAATTAACCCATTTTTATAAATCTATACCTTGCCACGTGGCTGGTGGCTTACTGGCGTCTTCACATGCTGCTTCTCCTGGCAGTGGCTGCAGTCTATCTCCTCAGCCTTCTGCTTCCCAGAATTCTCCTCTCTCCTTGTCCCACCTACTTCCTGCCTGGCAACCTACTTCCTGCCTGGTCACTGGCCATCAGTGTTTTATTTATATATAGAGCAATATCCACAGCATTACTAGGCTTTATTAGCCTTTATTTTTTTAATTTAAAAATTTTTTTATTTTATAAATAATTTAATTTTACATATCAGCCATGGATTCCCCTGTCCTCACTCCTCCCACTCCCCAGGCTTCCCCCACAATCCACTCCCTCATTCCCACCTCCTCCAAGGCAAGGTCACCCCTGGGAAGTCAGCCCAGCCTGGTAGATTCAGTTGAGGCAGGTCCAGTCCCCTCCTCCCTGCACCAAGGCTGAGTAAAGTGTCTCAGCATAGGCCCTACATTCCAAAAAAGCCAGCTCATGCATCAAGGACAAGTCCTGGTCCCACTTTCTGGGGGCCTCCTAAACAGTTCAAGCTAATCAACTGTCTCACTTATCCAGAGGACCTGGTCCAGTTCAATGGGGCTCCTCGGCTATTCATTAACAGTTCATGTGTTTCTGCTAGTTCAGTTATTTGTCCCTGTGCTTTTTCCGATCAGGGTCTCGATATCTCTTGCCCATAAAATCCCTCCTCTCTCTCGTCAATTGGATTCCTAGAGCTCCACCTGGGGCTTGGCCATAGATCTCTGCATCTGCTTCCATCAGTCACTGGATGAGAGTTCTATAACAGCTAGGGTGTTTGGCCATCTGATCACCAGAGTAGGTCAGCTCAGGCACTCTCTTGACTATTGCCAGTAGTCTATAGCAGAGTCATCTTTGTGGATTCCTGAGGACCTCCTTAGCACTCTGCTTCTTCTTATTCCCATGGAGTCTTCATTTATCATGGTATCTCTCTCCTTGTTCTCCCACTCTGTTCCTGATCCAGCTGGGACCTCCCGCTCTCCTAAGCTCTCTTTCCCCCCATCCGTTGCCCTTCATTACCCCCATCACCCCCAGTTTGCTCATGTAGATCTCATCCATTTCTCTGTCGCTGGGCAATCCCTGTCTTTCTTAGGGTCCTCTTTACTAGGTAGCCTCCCTGGAGTTGTGAGTTGCAGTCTGGTTATCCTTTGCTTTACATCTAGTATCCACTTATGAGTGAGTTTTTGTTTTTTTGAGACAGGGTTTCTCTGTGTAGCTTTGTGCCTTTCCTGGAACTCACTCTGTAGCCCAGGCTGGTCTTGAACTCATAGATATCTGCCTGCCTCTGCCTCCCCAGTGCTGGGATTAAAGGCATGCACCACCACCACCCAGCATTATTAGCCTTTAATAGACTAAAAAAGATTGACCATTCAGATGGAAAAACTAAAGTCTAAGTTAGAAATAAATTCAGGTCTGTAATTAAGGAAATTTCCAAGTAGAAAGATAAGACCAATAGGGCATAGTGTTACTAATTTTTGTTTGTTTGTTTTATCAAGGTCACACATATCTGAGAGAAATAATTTTAAAAGAGGAAAGACTTATTTATTAAAAAGGGATCACAAAGCTACACAGAGAAACCCTGTCTCGAAAAACCAAAAAAAAAAAATAAAAATAAAAAATAAAAAAAATAAAAATAAAAATAAAAAGGGATCAGCCTGCCAGGCTGTAGTAGTGCATGATTTTAATCCCAGCACTCAGGAGGCAGAGCAGGCAGATCTCTGTGAGTTCAAGGCCAGCCTGGGCTACAGAGTGAGTTCCAGGAAAGGCTCCAAAGCTACAGAGAAAAACCCTGTCTTGAAAAACCAAAATAAATAAATAGATAGATAGATAGATAGATAGATAGATAGATAGATGATAGATAGATAGATGATAGATAGATAGATAGATAGATAGATAGATAGATAGATAGATAGATAGATAAAGAAGGAGGGGTTCAGCCCATGGTCATTTAGCTTTAGCTCCATTGTTTCTGGGCCATGGTGAGGCAGAAGACCATGGCAGAAGGGCCTGGTAGAGCAGAGATGCTCACCTTGTGGCAGCCAGGAAGCAGAAGGAGAATGATGTAGGAAGGGATCATGGACAAGATACAACAAAACACTTCCTGTGACCTACATGTGAGCCTGTGGAGGCGTATTCAAATCAGAACCTTCTACCACTGAGCTCCAAAGGCTCATGTCCACCCATCATGCAAAGTACATTTAGTCCATCTCCGTGGTCTTCAGGGTCTTATCAATTCCAGCATCTTTCAAAAAACGCAAGTTCAAAGTCTGTTTTAACATTCAAAAGAAATTTTAGCTCTGAGACTGTAAACATCAAAGTGAAAAATCACATATATCTGACCCTCAGTGGCTAGAGTGCAGCATAGAAAGGAGGACTATGAGCAAAGCAAGACTGAAGGCCAGCAGGACAAAGGGTGACTCATAGCTCTGTAGCTGGCATCCAGGTCACCTAGTTGCATGAGCTCCATTAAGCACAACAGCTGCAGTCTACAGTCATTAATACCCCAAGAAGCATCCCAGATATCAGACTCCCTTATGTTACAAGTTGGATTTTATGCATTTGAGTTTGTGTATTTCCTGTTTCCCCAAGAATACTGCTGTTTTGTGCTCACATAGCAACACCAGCTGAGTTCACAGCACACTGTTCTGTTCCTTGGAATGGCAAGGTCTACAGTGCCATTTCTAACATGTTCTTCTTACTAGATGGCATCTACCCTCCTTTGGGACACAGATAGTCTCATTTTTTCCTGGGTATGGAATTAAGTTGGGAAGTTCAGTATGCACTGTCATCTATAGGCCAGAATCACTTGGAGCTGCAGTAGGAGTACAAACTCTCCAGAGAGAAAGCTAAGCAACCTAATGACCATCTTGACTGACATGGATGCTGAGGCCTGGCTCCACCATGGAAAATGGATGGTTTTGCTTTTCTTTTTTCCTTCTGCTTTCCACCCTTCCATTGTCTTTTGTAATTCCAAGGGCTGAATCTAGGGCCTTGTGCATGCTAAGTGAGTACTTTACTACTGAGCAATATTCCAATCATCTTTTTGCTTTTTTATTTTGAGACAGTCTCATTAAGTTGCCTAGCCTGGCCTTGAATTCTCTGTAGCCTGGGCAGCTTTTCAACTTGAGATTCTCCTGCGTCAGCCCCCCAAATAGCTGAGATGATAGAATGACAGCCTATACAACAGGGTCTGGCCTAATGATTTCTATAAATTCTTCCTAAGGAGGCAAATAAGATGCCAATTGTAACTTATACCTCATGGCCCTCGTTTTAGTCACTTGTCCCATTACTGTAACAAAATGCCTGATGAAAGCAACTTAAGGAAAGAAGGGTTGGCTTTGGTTCAGGAATAGAATCTATCATGACAAGGAAGTCGTGGCAGCAGGGATATAAGACAACTGGGTACATTGCATCCAAACCCAAGAAGTACAGAGAGGGAAAGGCTAGCACTCAGCTCACTTTCTCCTTCTTCAGACTGGAACTCCCAGGCGGCAGAATGGTGCCACCCATATTTGAAGTGGGTCTACTCTCCTCAATTAACCTGATCTAGATAGTCCTTCACAAAGACACCCTGAGACTTGTTCCACAGCAATTCTCAACCCCATCAGGCTGCCAACCACGAGTCCCCACCACAGCCCTATTTATATCTTAAGAATATGTTCTTAGGCTAAGGAAGTTTATGTTGGTGAGTTTTCACAGCTGAGAAGATGATTCTCATGGTTTATGTAGTCTTTTTGTATATCTAAGGTTTTACAACAATCTGTGATAACAATTATAAACAGAAAACTAAGTTGTGTTTTTTTTATTTGACTCTGTCAGCTTTCTTCGGATATTTCACAAGAAATGAATTGTTGTGTGTTTTCCTTCAGTCAGTCTCTCCACCCTCTAACATCTGCATTTACTGTACTTGAGGAAGAGGTTAAGAGAGCAGAAATGTGGAAATTAACCTGCCAAGAATGTAGGAGAGAAGATCAGAGCTGGTGAGAGAAAGCAGGAAAAGTCAGACAGCGAGAAAAGAACTTACTATACTGGGCTTTTGTTTCTGTCTTAGAAAGTTTAGAATTTGTATTTGGAAATGTCTTCAACCAGGGCAATAAAAACATGTCAGAAATGTAAAATATCAGCCTGCTCCCCATACCCGCTTTTAAAAATTGTTCTTTGATTGAATCCACAGGGAACAGCTGAAGCAAGGCAATGGGCCTTACACAATGAAATACTTAAATATGGTGGGGGAAAGGCCAGTGTTTGAAGCCCTGTAGTGAGGAATTTATTCACAGTGTTTTGAGGCAAGGGTAAGGAGGTGAGCTGGCAGAAGAGGGGGAAGGGAAGGAATCAGGCTGGTGGAGGCAGAGTTACGGGCATGTTAGAGTAAAAAACATTTTAAAATACAATACCCTAAAGTCAGATTCTTTTCTATAAACCTGCAGGGACCCAATAAAAAGCTGTGAGTAAATGAAAGTGTTACTAAAGCAGATGGAGAAAAACATCAGAAAATCAAATGACACATTTGAAAGGGCAAAACATCAATATTACTAAAGAACTGATCAGATGTGTCATTTTGAAATGCAACCAAAGCAACCAAATCGTGAAATGCGTTAAAATGGGGAACAGGGTGGGTGTGGGTCTGGTTCCTACCATGCGGAAAATCAGATGCTCTGGGGGAATACATGAATAGAAAGGCAGGCAGGTTGTGTCTATACACATTTAGAAATTGTCAAAAAAAACATATCAAAATGATGGACCACGCTAATAGGAGTATTTGTTGCAGCCAAGGGGACTGCATCAGGTCTCAGGACCAGCAGCCTATGCTCAGCCTGTCAAATACTCTTGACAACTTAGCTCTGGCATCTCTTTGGCATTAGTGGTTACAGAACCCAAGGCTAGACCTCTAAGTTCAGACTAAGAGGATGCTGTGGCTCTAATAGTGGAGCCCCTGTCTGAAGGTACTATCCAGACTTCAATAATGTGTTTGCAGCTAAATTCCAGTCTCATTGACTAGAAGCGGTGGTCCTGGGCAACTAAATACAAGCCCGTAGGAGCTGAGAACTACTTTAAAGTGCTTGCTGCACAAGAATGAAGATCTGAGCACTCATGTCAAAAAGATCCAGGGAGGAGCCATGCAGTGTGACACAAACCTTAAGCCCAGCACTCAGAGGCAGATCAACCTTGTCTACATAGTGAGTTCCAGTATAGCCAGAACTACATAGTGAGACGCTGTCTCAAAAAAAGAAAAAAGAAAAAAGATCCAGGGATGGTGGAACATGATTGAAATACCAAAGCTAGGAGGTGGATCTTTGGAGCTTGTTTGCTAGCTAGCTTGGCAGGAGTGAGTCCCAGGTTAGTGAGAGATGTTTCATACTCATAATACCAGTGTACTTACACACACAACAAACACACCACACACACACACACACACACACACACGTACACACACACACACACGTACACACACACACACACACACACACACACACACACACACACACACACACCACTGCATACAGACACCACCTCTGCAAGCTACGTATTGCACGGGACTGGGGCAGGGACCAGATACTGAGCCAGCAAGCCAGAAACAAGTCACTAAGTGCACACAGTATCTGAGTAGTTTAAAAATATCACTAGAAAACTCAGACAGTGCTACAAAACTGAGGAAAAGATCTACTAGATGAGGAGTTAGAAGAGGCAGAGGGCCTGGGTCTCAGTCCCCAGGCTCACCAATGTTGGGGCCTGCTTCTACACCCTAGAATTCAACAGTTCATCTTGGCACGATGACGTATGCACTGTAAGACTGCAAACAGTTTACTAAATCCCTCTAAGCACAGGTTTTCTCATCTCCAAAAAACGAGGATATCAATGTTATGAAACTCATGAGAGTCTTTGAAAGGATTAAAGGAAACAATTCATATGAAGAATTCGTAAGTGCTAGGATGAATGCTCAAGAAATGAAAGCTATTAAATTAGCCACAAGCTGTGTAGTGGAAACCCACCTCTTTGTTTAATAGAAATACAAACCTCTTCCAGTTAAAAATAAGCAGTGAAAGGACACCTCAAAAGCAGATGCCCCAAATAGGTCCACCATTGGAAGACCAGAGTGTCCTGTACCTCCTACTCCCTAGCTTACACTCATTCTTCCTCTTTGTGCTTCTTTGGAGGAGAAAGTTCTCTTTACACACTGTCTATTAACTCTGCCTTTCAATGTTCCTCATCCTAAAATAAAAAAAAAGTCCTTGTTATTTAAGAATCAAAGAATCAAAGGTATTAATGATTAATACTAGCTTAAAATGTTTGTATGTGCTCCATATCAAGACTTTTATGTTTTGAGGAAGAATGCACAGCTCTAAAGAAGAGGACTATGAGTAGGAATGGCAATATGTTGGCGTGTAGAAATTCTCACCCTCTTCAAATGAGGCTAGAGGGCAGCTTGTGAAGGACACTATTGAGCTACCTGTGAATGGTGCTCTGACAGATATGCATCTGAGTCACACACAACCCACACATAGGTCATATAGATGGGTGACACCACTTCTGATAACAAACACTTAAGTTAGAGAAGAGCAAAGCAGCTGCCTCCAAAAATACCTAGATGAGTTCAGATCTGTAAGGGAGATTAATAGGTCTGAGGAAATGATTCAATTCCCTTCCATGCAAACAAGGGATATTTTTAGAGGATTCTTGGAGAAGAAATCTAAAATTTTAAAAGAAAGTGTTTTTGTTTTTGTTTTAACAATTTCTTAATGATAGAATAGAGAACAAGCATGAAGGAGAAAGAAGGCACATATACCTAAAAGAAAAGAACTAATCCTGAAAAAAAAAAAGCAGTGTGTGACCCAGATGTTCCACTTTTAAGTCCCCCTGCTTCAAAAAGTGTCTGGGACACTGGAGTACTGAGGATTACACAGCTATTTTCACAAGTTGGTCCGCTAGTGTTGAGTCATAACTCAGGGTGCTCCAAACTCTCTGAGACTAAGGACTTTGGTCTGGTTTAGAATCAGGACAAGAGGGGCATCAACAGATCGGGGAGTGTTTTGACACCATTGGCTTGACTTCCAGGAGACCTGGAACCCTCCTTCACTGAGAGCTGGTTCACCCACACTCCCTCCTTTCTCGAGCTTCTATCTGATTACATATCTATTTGCTGATGCTTGAATTGTCACCCCCTGGAAGTAGAAAGGTGCTCCCCAAATTTGCAAATGTACATTTTATGGAGACAACTTTGACCCATTTGGGTCCAAATTCCTGTCGTTCACGGCTATAAAACCATAGCTGGCACTTAAAGATGCCAGCATCCACCAACACAGCAATTCCCGTAGTATATCACTCAGTCTATGCAGACTCCTTTGTTAGTAAGTGGCATGACTTGATCTAAGTACTAAGACATTGGCCAGCCAAGCCTGATCTGTCCAGCTGGCCTCGTGGAGACCTGGGTTTTCTGGGAGGAAGTCACAGGGTTTGGACTGAACTGGTTCTGAAAGGTAGCACACACTAACTAGTCTCCTTTCTTTAGAACCAGACTTCATCCATCATATCTCCCACCCATTTCTATTCTAATAGTCAAGGCCAGCTGCTACCACCCAAGGCTGATTGTGCCAATAATGGATTATTATAATGCATGGAGCTAATAGGGCCAATGCTGTCAGAACATGGCGGGATGAGATGGATATGTGCAATAAAAACGAAGACTCTCTAGCATTTATATATTGCTTTTACTTTCTAAATGTGTTCACATCTGTTATGCCATTTTCTTGTCCCAATACCCCTGAGAATGATGGATCCTTCAGGCATAATGCTTCTTTTATTCAGATGCAAAAAAACTGGCAGGCATATTGAAAGGTCTTTCCAATGATCCCTGTGGCAAGAGGGCAGAGCCATTGGTCTTCTAAACTGCCAGACCTTAGCAGGATCAAATAGGTTAGTGTCCTACAAAAAGGAGTAAAAGTTTTCCCCATCTACTTGGTTTATTCCTCTCCACCAGTCCCTGATTTAGAATGAAAATGAAAATTCTCTCTTTTTTTTCTTTTCCCAGCAAACTATAATAGACTGAAATTGTTGCCTCTACTTCTCCATGTCTTGTGTTCCTCCCTTCTTCCCTCTTCTGCTTGACATGTAAATTTGATGTTTCCACCCAGTGAATCAATCAGAACAGAATGCTAATTTATTAACCAAATGTGTAAAAGCTGCCAGTGTACTACACCCATGACTATGATTGACACAAGAACAAAACAGCAGCAAAGTCTAAGCCTCCTCAGATGAGGCCATCGTAAAGAGAAAACACAATGCATTTTTGTGGCTCATCAGCTTTGTGTCTAGTCCTTCCATTATCTGCTCAGAGGAAGACACAAATGGGAACAGCCAAAACCAGCTCTGCAAAACAAGACTTGAGGCCAATTGCTCACACCACTCTCAAAAGTTCCTGAAATATATTCATTGTTGAGGACAAGGGTGTGGGAACACTTTCAATGGGGCTACCGTGGGTCCCAAACTTATTTGGTATTATGTTATATTCCTCTTTTCTTTCTTAATTCAAATTGAATGCATTTTAAGAGATACAGGATACTTAAACCTTTTAACAACAAAATAAGGTATCATACTTATAAGCCATTTATTCCTAATTATACAATTACTTTATCATGCAGCATTTGCTGGAAAAGGAAAAAAAAATACTATAAGGCAGAGAATGGGCTGGCTTAAGGTATTTTTCTTTTTATTGAAAAAAAGGTTAACGACTCAATTTCTTTCCCCTCTGGAACTCAAAACTGCTAAGGCACACCAAGTGTTCCTCATTTCTGAATAATAAAATAATGATGTAATTAACAATTAAATAGCACAGTATCATAAGAAATTATTGAACTTCCTTGTGAAAGGAAGTAAAACCCATACTATTTTAAGAAATGTTAAAATGAGATAATTATTATCTAGCTTAAAAGTAAAAGCCAAATTCTTCCAATGTGCTTTCTGCCCTTGGCTGTTTGGTGCTTTCAGAGTTGCCCTGACTCTCTATGGTCCCCGAGGCTGTGGATGGGCAATTGCAGGCTGAAGTGTATTCCAATTCCATAGCTTTATTTTCAACTCCCGACCCCATCCCAGCCTCTGCTGCTTTCCTCCTTTGGACACAATATCTTCTGATCATGTAGGCTCTTCTCTCTGCCCTCCTTTGGACACAGTGTCAGCTGGCCATGTAGCCTCCTACTACCCTCCCTGGATGCGGTGTCTGCTGGCCATGTAGCCTCCTCCTACTGCCCTCTCTGGACACTGTCTACTGGCCACATAGCCTCCTCCTGTTACCCTCTCTGGACATAGTGTCTGCTGGCCATGCAGCTTCTTTAGCTGCTGTCTTTTGTTTGTTTTTTTTTTATTCTAAAAGCACCTGAAACCACTGACTTATTAACAAAAAAAAAAAAAAAAAGGTTTATTTGGCTCACAGTTTGGAAGGTTCCAAGGCCATTATCAACTGACCTTGCTGTTTTTGAGCCTGTCATGAAGTGCATTGCAGTGGAAGTGTGTAGAGAGAGAGCCAAGCCACTCAACATGGCTAAGCACAAAAGAGATAAAGAGGTGACGATTCCTTGATCTTCATTGAAGGTTGATTCCCAGTCACCTGAAGACCCCACACTAGGCCCTCTCATCATCATTACCACTTCCCAAGAGAAAACTTGGGAGAACAAGCCTGTAGCACATGGGCCTTTCAGAGAGATTCCAGAATAACCCTCTGAGTACAGACTGGAGAGTACCTACTGGAATAGGGTGCATCTCTTACAGCAAGGATTGTGACCATCCCTCACCTGTACTGTTGAATGAGTCTACTGACAGTCTCCCTGGGTCTAGTTTTGTCTCCTTTGGATCAAGTCACCTCATAGAACCCTTTGAAATGTCTATCTGATAGCATATTGTTTGACACCCTTCAAGGATCCACCTTGTCCCTGGGAAGTCATCTCAATGACCTTGGTAGCATTCTAGGATCTTCTCAGGT